>NW_015387914.1:191848-197841 GCF_001527695.2 Protobothrops mucrosquamatus | reverse complement strand
AGAATAGAATAGAATAGAATAGAATAGAATAGAATAGAATAGAATAGAATAGAATAGAATAGAATAGAATAGATGCAATGGAGAATAGAATAGAATAGAATAGAGAAGAGAATAGAATAGAGCAGAGCTGGAAGGGACCTTGGAGGTCTTCTAGTCCAGCCCCCTGCTCAAGCAGGAGAAGAACCTATACCATCTCAGACAAGTGACTGTCCAGCCTCTTCTTAAAAACCTCCAGTGATGGAGCGCCCACGATTTCTGAAGGCAAGCTGTTCCACTGGTTAATTGTCCTCACTGTTAGGAAGTTTCTCCTTAATCCTGGATGAGTTTGCTCGCTGAGGAATTCTGGGAGTTGAAGTCCACAAGTCATAAAAGGGCCAAGTTTGAAGACCCCTGCTCTAACTTGTTGAACGTAGCCAGCTGCTAAAGACCAGTTCACAGGGCAAAGGTGAACCTTACGTTTTACCAACAACAGGGCAGCAAAAATGTGTTTGTGATCAGCTACCCAACCCATCCTGCAAACCTTTGGTTGGTGTTTTTGTCGTTTTTGATTATGCCGAGCCTCCCAGATTAAATAACATCGACACCCGCATAAATAAAAAGAGAAAAAAAAAAAGAAAACAAGAATACATCTTATGGTTTTTGTTTTGCTTTAATGGGTGAAGTCACTGAGCCAAAATACTCAGTGAACGAAAAGAGGACATTTCCGAGGCCGTATCAAACTCCCCCCGCCCCCAGTTTGGCTAAAGCAGGGGCCAGAATTTCCGGAGAGCGCTTTTAATGTCTTTTAATTTTCCCTGCTGGTTGAACTGCCTGTTGTTTTTTTTTAAAAAAAGATGAATTTATTTTTTTATTGGTGCCTCTTTATTGCTTGAAAATAGCCCTGTAATCCGCATTGCCGTGTTTTATTGCTCTTTGCAATCCAGCACCCGTCGTCGTTTAGATGTAAATTGTCACCAGATTACCGCCATTGCTGTTTTCGCCCCCCACAGATATTCGTATATTTTATTCTTTGTGTATCTTGGCTTCTTCGCGTGTAGCTCGTTAAGAGAATTGGCTGTCCCTGCTGTTAAGCAGAGAACGAACAGTCGAAGCCTGATGTGAAATGAGAGTGGAGTCTAAGCCAGAGGAGACAAGCACAAGGGACAGGTGATAAA
The DNA here is from genome assembly GCF_001527695.2 of Protobothrops mucrosquamatus. Lineage (NCBI taxonomy): Eukaryota > Metazoa > Chordata > Lepidosauria > Squamata > Viperidae > Protobothrops > Protobothrops mucrosquamatus. The sequence continues at coordinate 196,687 of NW_015387914.1, read as the reverse complement.
CCCCAGCCATCTTCGGTCTTCTGGCCTGGAAAATAAACAAGGGGAAGCAGACGGTCCTACAGGCGCTCTGTCTCTTAGTCATCTGAATACCGCTCATCTGCTTTCCTACAGGTGGATTGGTAAAGACGAGCTGAGTAAGACCTTGCTAGCTCAAGTCATATTTGACTTCCATGGCTAAGAACTTGAGAGTCTGTTTTGAAAGTTGGAAGTGAGGTTCCTCTGGTGTGGAGTGGGAGGGATGGGTACCCACGGAGAGGATTACGGCAAAGCGGCAATTGCCCTGGAAGGAAGGAGCCCGTTCTGGAAAAGGGGGTGAGATAAGAGGCAGCCCAGCCCGGAGACAGAAGAAGAGAGTCTGAAGAGCCACACCCTAGAATCTCCCAGTGTATACCGTATCTGTTGGAATGAGAGTAATATAGATTTAGACTGGCAAGATTCTGTCTGTCTACCAATTAAGAACGGAACGCTGGCTGAATTGCTCTTTGTCATTCCTGGACTTAGCCTAACACCGAACAACTCTGATCCTTCTTACATGGTCCTTTGATTTTAAGAGTGTTTAATATATTGCCCCCAAAGGCATCATCCATCATCCTATGCGGTTATTTATGCTATATCAGTCAGTATTTCCTTCCTTCCTTCCTTCCGTTCTTTCTTTCTTTCTTTCTTTCTTTCCTTCTTTCTTTTTTCTTTCTTTTTCTTTCTTTTTTCTTTCTTTCTTTCCTTCCTTCCTTCTTTTTCTTTCTTTCTTTCTTTCTTTCCTTCCTCTTTCTTTCTTTCCTTCTTTCTTTCTTTCTTTTTCTTTCTTTTTCCTTTCTTTCCTTCTTTCCTTTCTTCCTTCCTTCCTTCCTTCCTCTTTCCTTCCTTCCTTCCTTCCTTCCTTCCTCTTTCTTTCTTTCTTTTTCTTTCTTTCTTCTTTCTCTCTCTCTCTCTCTCTCTCTTTCCTTCCTTCCTTCCTTCCTTCCTTCCTTCTTTCTTTCTTTCTTTCTTTCTTTCTTTCTTTCTTTCTTTCTTTCTTTCTTTCTTTCTTTCTTTCTTTCTTTCTTAACCTACTCAGGAATACAGTCCTTTGCCTCTTGAAAAAATGTTCTCACCCCAAAAGGAGGAAGTAGTCATAGACTCTTCAGCCCTTATGCAGTGAGGAGATTCTTTGGATGTCTCCTACAATGACAGTGTCGAATCCGCTCTCTACAATGAGTTTCACTTGCCAACTCCTTGCTATGAAGATAAATGAGGGCTGAGACAAAATGATGAAGGGCAGAGAAGGATGCTAAGGATGGGCTCTTTGGGACAGGAGGTCTATATCATAATTTGTGAGGCAGTTCCTTGGTAGACGTGGGATAGAGGTGACATCTAGCTTACATTTCTGTACCCGCAATGTAATTTGGTCTGTTGTTGCTGCTTAGTAACTGTTTCAGGTAAGGTGGCTATTGTTAAGCAAGTATAGCCTTGAAGCTTTGGAAAATGTTCTCCTGTTTGGGCACGTGCCAGTTCTCAGAAATAACATATTTAATTGAGATATTTAACCACCATGACTTGTTTCCTTCAGTCTCTCTGTAGAGTGTGCAAGACCAATAATTGCAATATAATGAGGCCAGTAAACGAGATGGCTCATTTGGCTTTTGTGTGCTACAAACTGGAGGACTAACCAAGGCTTAGCGGAAAGACACTTTTCTTGGGGAAAGTCAAAGAGTTCAATTCTGTAATTTTTCCCCCCCCCCAGCAAAGAATCAGCTAGTAAGTGAAGGAAAGGATGATTTTTTGCAAAGACTCCCAGAAGTTGCTGCTGAATTAGAAAAGACAACTCTGGATTAACTAGACAAATAGGCTATGTTGTATTTGCCCTTTACGGTCTCAAGAGTTTCTGATCATGCTTCTAATAGAAAAATGAGGCAATTAGAAGACATTAGTATTACAAATGATACCATGATGGATTTGCACAGTGGTCAGGCCCATCCTGTGGTTTGCATTTGGCTTTGCATGATGTTCAGCCTTGATCTGTGACTGCACAATATTTTGCTTTAAGAATTAAGTCCCAGCATGTTGCTGGTTTGCTAATTGTGTGTAGAAGAGCAGGCAGAGCTGGTGGGAGGTGGAGTTAAGCAAGTCTTCAGCTTAGCAGTCCTTACTTTCTCACAAATGGGAGGAAATTTCTCTTTAGTTCTGGGTTTCTCCTCTCCTTGATTGGTTTCCATCCGTTGCTTCTTGTCCTGCCTTCAGGTGATTTGGAGAATAAATTGACCCCCTTTTCTTTGTGGCAGCCCCTGAGATATTGGAAGACTGCTATCATGTCCCCCCTTCTCTTTATTAGAAATATCCCATTCCTGCAACCGTTCTTCATATGTTTTAGTTGCCTTTTTTCCTTCCTAATCAGATTTTAAACAAAAAATCCTGTCTTTAAAAAAAACAAAAAAAAAAAACACCGCACACCACTACTGAGAAAATCACAGTGCTGGTAAATCACAGAGTTCAGGGTTGCATATTAAGCCACAACCTGTTGTTAAGTAATTAAGGATCCCAATACACTGTAATTTAATTTTTAAGAGATGGTAGAAATATTTATTCATTTCTCACGTGAGGCACTCAGGGTTTTTACCTGGTTAGTTTAAAAAAAAAAAAAAGAAAACCAAAAAAAAGAGCATTGTTTTAAAACCATGCTTTTTTTTTTTTAATGAGCTTAGCCTTGGACCTTTAGCCCCGATAAAATTAAATATTGGAAAGCATAGTGCGTTTCTTTTCTCTCAAAGAAATAAAGAAATTGAGATCATCTTCACTACCTCAAACAGAAATTACTAAATTCTAAGTGAAGATATTTCAAATTGCAGCTCTGGGCTTGTATATTTATCTTGGCATAAATTTAAAGTTGCAACCTAGTTACTAGCTAACTTACTTGGAAAATAATGAGCACAGGTATGGAACTAGGAAGAAAAACCAGATTGTTTGAAGCTGGTATGATTTAGTTATTTATATACTAACAGAATAACAGAGTTTGGAAGGGACTTTGGACCCCCCCCCCCACTCAAAGCAGGAAACCCTATATCATTTCAGACAAGATACTATTTTTTAGATGTTTATCCTACCTTTATTGCTTTATAACTGACAGCGGTGAACATACATAATATTCCTTCCTCCTCCTATTTTCCCCTCAACAACAACAGAACGTTCTAGAATGTATAAAGGTACCTCACATCTATGCCAGATATGTGGAAAAACACGAAGGGCCATATTATTATGCTTGGTGGATTTGTAAAAAAAAAAAAAAGAAAAGCTACAAAATTTTAGGTCCAAGTATATAGAGTGATATAAATAATGTTCAAGGTTAGCATTCAACTAAAACCAGAACTTTTCCTGTTGGGACTTATGGACATATTATACACAACTTTTTATGTCCATGCACAAAGATTATTATATGCACAAAGACGGAAAGAACCTGAAACATCCACAACGGAAGAACGGTTGGCGAAGATGATAGAATTTGCAGAGATGGCAAGTTGACTTGCTTGATTAAAAAAAGACAAAAACGACATTTTGTAACAGAATAATAGAGTTGGAAGGGACCTTGGAGGTCTTCTAGTCCAACCCCCTGCTCAAACAAGAGACCTGATATCATTCCAGACAAATGGCTATCCAATCTCTTCTTTAAAAAAAAACCCAATGATGGAGCACCCACAACTTCTGAAGGCAAACCATTCCACAAATTAATTGTTCTAACGGTCAGAAAATTCCTTCTTAGTTCTAGGTTGGATCCCTCTTTGATTAGTTTCCATCCATTTTTTCTTATCCTGCCTTCAGGTGCTTTGGAGAATAAAAAGCTCTTCTTTGTGGCAGCCCCTCAAATATTGGAAGACAGCTATCATGTCTCCCCTGGTCCTTCTTTTTTACTAGACTCAATTCCTGCAACCGTCCTTCATATATTTTAGCCTCCAGTCCCCTAATCATCTTTGTTGTTTTCTTCTGCATTCTTTCCAGAGTCTCTACATCTTTTTGTATAATATGGTGGCCAAAACAAGTATTTTAAGTGTGATTTTACTAAGGCTTTATAAAGTGGTACTAATATGTCACGTGATCTTGATTCTATCCCTCTGTTAATGCCATCTAGGATTACGTTGGCTTTTTTGGCTGCTGCCACACACTGCTGGCTCATCGTTCAGCTGGAATTAGCTTAGCAAACAAGGACATTGACATAGGCAAGAAAAACCAAATGTACAGGTATAGTATAGGGGGTACCTTGCTCAATAGTAGTAACTGCGAGAGGGATCTCGGAGTCCTAGTGGAAAATCACTTAAATATGAGCCAGTAGTGTGCTGCAGCTGCCAAAAAGGCCAACACAGTGCTGGGCTGCATTAACAGAGGGGTAGAATCAAGATCACGTGAAGTATTAATACCACTTTACAATGCCTTGGTAAGGCCACACTTGGAATACTGCATCCAGTTTTGGTCACCACGATGTAAAAAAGATGCTGAGACTCTAGAAAGAGTACAGAGAAGAGCAACAAAGATGATCAGGGGACTGGAGGCTAAAGCATATAAGGAATGGCTGCTGGAATTGGGGATGTCTAGTTTAGCGAAGAGAAGGACGAGGGGGGATATGATAGCAGTCTTCCAGTATCTCAGGGGCTGCCCCAAAGAAGAGGGAGTCAAGCTATTCTCCAAAGCGCCTGAAGGCAGGACAAGAAGCAACGGATGGAAACTGATCAAGGAGAGAAGCAACTTAGAACTAAGGAGAAACTTCCTGACAGTTAGAACAATTAACCAGTGGAACAACCTGCCTCCAGAAGCGGTGAATGCTCCAACACTGGAAGTTTTTAAGAAGAGACTGGACAGCCATTTGTCTGAAATGGT
>NW_015387914.1:179827-191748 GCF_001527695.2 Protobothrops mucrosquamatus | reverse complement strand
AAGAACATATATAGAAAACAATTTGGGCTCTTTGAAATGGAAAGCTCGTTCCCTCCGATTTTATAGGCAATTAGTTTTATAAATCCTGGCACAGAAATGCGAAATATGGCGTGTGAGCATCAGTCTTTTGATACCGTTCTAGCGTGTTGAAACGTGCAATAGACGATGTTTTAGTAAAACAAGGAAATAAATGCCCTCCCTGCCACAGAAAGTAATTTAAAATAAATATTAGGCTTCTAAGACCTGAGGAGACACAAGTCCTAAACAGCAGACACTAAAAAAAAAATCTCTAAATGTGTCTGGCCACCGATAAGCTAATGGCTTAGCTAAAACAATTACTTTAGCAGATTTTTTTTTAATACAGTGCAATAGGTCACACTACACTTTTTAAAAGGGGATAGATAGCTGTAAAAACAGAGGGAGAGTACTAACAATGAAGAAACTTAGCCCTTAGAAAGTTTCAGTTGGTTAAGTTTGCAATAAATCTAAACAAAGCAGTTTTCTCCCATCCTTAACTTAGTTAAGAAAAGACTGTCCCCACAATAGCAAAGGATATATTTAACCCGAGTTAGTGATGGGGTTATATTGTGTAATATTTTCAGTAACTAGGAATCTCTTTGATTAGTGTTTCTAGTTCTTTGAATAACACAGAAATTCTCCATGTGGAATGTGGAATACCAGGCTAATGGATCTCGGGCGACTTTACGGCTAACGCTGGTTCTCACTTATTATGTTGCAATCAAAGTAGTCCCGGCAATGGTGTTATTATTGCCATTTATGATGACCTTAAAATTTACCCCGCTTGATAAATACAACACCCTAAAGACTGCCCACCTGCATATTTATGTTCTTCTGGGACAAAATTGGCTTTTATTTCCATCCTCGTGGGATCAAGGCGGTTGAGAAGATGATTTATAAGCCTTCAGATAGGAAAGATTGAAAACCGCAGCGTGAGAAGACAGAACTCTTTCAGGGCGGCGATGTCCATCCATAATAATTTGGAGTAGCTTTAGGCAACTGGGTGCTGGTTAAGAGGTGCAGAAGTTGGACACTTCAACGCTGCACATGGATTTATTTGACTGCAGAAACCCCACCTTCAAAAGCCTTTCAACTCAACCGCGTTGCCTGCACCAGTTTTGTGCTCCGGCGTTCCTCGTTTCCTCCCCCCACCCCCAAGATTTCCGAATCTGCCGAGCTGTTGCAGAGATGTTAGTGTTTTGTTCAGGCACAAAATTAATAGCACAGACATTTCTGACAGCTGCATTTAGCAATCGGGGAATGTAAGCTGTCAAGATGGAGAAGTTTGGGAGCGCTTATACTTCCCATAAAATAATCATATCCTGAATCTCAATAGTCCCCGGGGTGGTGGTGGTGGAACCTCCCAAATCACTAGCAATTTGAAATAAATTAAAGCAGATTTCTTCTGTCATAAACTCCTGATTAAGGTGTGCCCCCAGTGTTTGTCCTGCTTGGTATCAGTGGATTAATGATTGACAGTATTTCAATCAATCAATCAGAATAGAGCTGGAAGGGACCTTGGAGGTCATCTAGTCCAACCCCCTGCTCAGGCAGGAAACCCTATACCATTTCAGACAAATGGCTGTCCAGTCTCTTCTTATAAACTTCCAGCGTTGGAGCATTCACAGCTTCTGGAGGCAGGCTGTTCCATTGGTTAATTATCCTCACTATTAGGAAGTTTCTCCTTAGTTCCAGGTTGCTTCTCTCTTTGATCAGTTTCCAACCATTCTTTCTTGTCCTGCCTACAAGTGCGTTAGTATATAAATTGACCCCCTCCTCTTGGTGACAACCTCTCAAATACTGGAATACTGCTATCATGTCCCCCCTAGTCCTTCTTTTCTCTAGACCAGTGATGGCGAACCTTTTAAAGACCAAGTGCCCAAACTGCAACCCAAAACCCACTTATGCATCGCCAAGTGCCGGGTGGGTGTGGCTCATTGGCTGGGCGTGGCTGCGGTGGTAATGGCAGACTGGGTGGGACTAAAAAGTTCAATCAATCAATTCCAACTTTGCAAGATCGTTTTTTTCCCGCGAGAAGTTGAAATTGACTGATTGAACTTTTTTTTTTTTTTTGCACATGGCGGCGGAGGCCTAAAGCGAAAAGGTTTTATAAAACCCAGCTGAAGGCCTAGGACTGGGGTGACGGTGCACGTGCCCACAGAGAGGGCTCTGAGTGCCGCCTCTGGCACCCGTGCCATAGGTTCGCCACCACTGCTCTAGACTAGCCAAACCAAATCCTGCAACCGTTTTTCATAGGTTTTTGTCTCCAGGCCTTTAATCATCTTAGTTGCTCTTCTCTGCACTTTTTTTTGTTGTTGTTCAACCAACACCCAGTGGTAAGCCGTAAGATGTTTGATCGTTTGGTTTTGCATACTGTGTGAACCTTATCTCTTAAGGAGTCCCTTAATCTCTTTGAACCAGACAACTGGACAGTAACTTGTTCCTGAAATCATGGTTTTAAAATCTTGTGTTGGTTTTAAGAAGACTCTTTTGGAATTGAGAGCGTGCCCTTGTGAGATGGAGATAATTGAATCCATTGTTGCTGAAATGTACTTTTTTATGATAGCATCAAGTGCATGCTGTAGATTCTCCCCTGGCCTTATTCCCAAGTAGGACAAAAGATTGTTTATGTCACATATCTTCTTTCTGGTTTTGATCAGGTAAGAACAAAGCCTACACCAAATAACTTGCTGTTGTTTTTACGTTAAGAAGTGCAGCTAAATTGAGTTTATTGATGGTAAACTTAATTGCCCTTGTCATACAGGTAGTCCTTGACTTAACGACCACAAAAGAACCCACAATCTCCATTGCTGTGAGACCATTGTTAAGTCAGTTTTGCCCCGTTTTACGGCCTTTTTTGCCACAGTTGTTAAGTGAACAATGTCCTGTATGTAAGGTCCATATATTCTGTATGTCAGTTGCTCAGTGGATGTGGCTGATACCTTATATTCTTCTGTCTCTTTGGCTTTACTTTTTAATGAAAGATCTGGAGACCAAAACGGAATGAAAATTCTGAATATAGAGTCATGCGTGCACATATGTCTGTTGCAGTTGAAACATCTCTCGTTTTTTGGAAGAAAATGGAAATAAGGCTCTCTTGCACTCAGCAAATCCACGTAGCTTCCTTGACAACCGCACAAATGTGATTTGCTATCTTTGTCTCATAATAGTTGAGTTCTCTGAGGTTTTCCAAGTGCTTTTCCATCTAAGTTCTAGCCAGGTCCAAGCCTGCTTCGTGATCCCCCTCAACTTCAATTGTACAGGTGGTTGGTGACTTAACAACCATTTTGTTTAGTGACCGTTCAGAGTTACGGCCCTGAAAAAGGAGACTTATGACCATTTCCCCCACTTACAACCACTGCCGCGGTCACGTGATCAAAATTCTGGCAACTGACTCGTATAAAAGCAGGATTCAAACAAACAAACAAACACGCAAATGAAGTGTTTTGGTAATTGCTCTGGGAAGACTGTTGCCAGATTGGTATCTTTCCCATCCAAGATCTAGATCTAGTATCCTGGTTTTGAATAAAACCGATTGATCCCGTCTCTCTGTTTCTAACAGGTATACATCAGGATCAAAGACGACGAGTGGAACGTCTATCGAAGATACACGGAATTTAGGGGGCTTCACCACAAGTTGCAGATGAGGCACCATCAAGTACGAAGCTTTAACTTCCCACCCAAGAAAGCTATTGGAAACAAGGTAATTGCCAGGCCCCCAACCCCCCCCCCAAAAAAAATCACATAGAATTATTTCTGAGCAGTTTATGGTTGATCCCCTACGGAGAGAAATCTCGCCAAACTAAAGCAAACGACTTGCATTATTAAAGAGATACTCTGCTTGCTGTGATAGAGGAAGTATTGTCTGATATGAAAGAATAGATCAATGAATCGTATATAGCATCTTCAGGGAAACAGCATTTATGTAAGCCAAATATGACGACTGCTCTTGGGAAGAGATTGACACTGTGGGGTCCGTGGCGCTCTCTGAGCTTTCTTTCTTTCTTGCAGACGTTTCATTACCCAAACTAGGTAACATCATCAGTGCTAGAAGGGTGTCGGGTTTGCAGAGAGGAAGAAGGAGAGAAGGAGGTGGAGGAGAACTGTGGGGTCCTTGGCGCTCTCTGAGCTTGATGCTTTTCTTGCAGACATTTCATTACCCAAACTAGGTAACATTATCAGTGCTAGAAGGGTGTTGATTTTGCAGAGAGGAAGAAGGAGAGAAGGAGGTGGAGGAGAACTATGGGGTCCTTGGCGCTCTCTGAGCTTGATGCTTTTCTTGCAGACGTTTCATTACCCAAACTAGGTAACATCATCAGTGCTAGAAGGGTGTCGGGTTTGCAGAGAGGAAGAAGGAGAGAAGGAGGTGGAGGAGAAATGTGGGGTCCTTGGTGCTCTCTGAGCTTGCTTGTTTTCTTACAGACATTTCATTACCCCAACTAGGTAACATCATCAGTGCTAATAACTGTCAGTTTGCTGTCAGTTTATATTCTAGTGGCTTGCCCTGTCGGTGTTGATGGAGGTGGTCTTAGAGATTCTTTGATTGGGTTGTTTGCTATTGGCTTCTTTGGCAGTTTCCTGATTGGGGTATTGTTTACTGTGAAGTGTTAATACCACTTTACAATGCCTCGGTAAGGCCACACTTGGAATACTGCATCCAGTTTTGGTCACCACGATGTAAAAAAAAAATGTTGAGACTCTAGAAAGAGTGCAGAGAAGAGCCACAAAGATGATTAGGGGACTGGAGGCTAAAACATATAAGGAACGGTGGCTGGAATTGGGTATGTCTAGTTTAACGAAGAGAAGGACGAGGGGGGAGATGATAGCCATGTTCCAATATCTCAGGGGATGCCACAAAGAAGAGGGAGTCAAGCTATTCTCCAAAGCGCCTGAAGGCAGGACAAGAAGCAACGGATGGAAACTAACCAAGGAGAGAAGCAACCTAGAACTAAGGAGAAACTTCCTGACAGAACAATTAACCAGTGGAACAACCTGCCTCCAGAAGCGGTGAATGCTCCAACACTGGAAGTTTTCAAGAAGAGACTGGACAGCCATTTGTCCAAAATGGTATAGGGTTTCCTGCCTGAGCAGGGAGTTGGACTAGATGACCTCCAAGGTCCCTTCCAACTTTATTGTTATTATTAAGGCTGGAAAGGACCTCGGACTAAGGAGAAAATTTCCTGACAGTGAGGACAGTTAATCAGTGGAACAGCCTGCCTCCAGAAGTCGTGGCTGCTCCATCACTGACGCTTTTTAAGAAGAGACTGGACAGTCACTTGTCTGGAGTGGTACAGGGTCTCCTGCTCAAGCAGGGGGTCGGACTAGAAGATCTCCAAGGTCTCTTCCAATTCTTATTCTGTTTCTGTTAGCCTTCATTTCTCTCCGCCCGTGCCCCCAATGCAGCTGGATTCTTTGCCATCTGTCTAAATGTTCCACCTCTCCTTTGCTGACTTCTCCTTTATCACTTTCAGTTCAGGCGGTCTTTTTTTACAGATGCTGCATCTTTATAAAAATCTCCTCTGCAGCTTTCCTCGTCTCATTAGTTCTTATTAGGAGATCATTTTCACACTTTTTCCTCCGAGGCTTTCCCCCTGGAAGACTCCTGTCTGTTTTTTGCTCTTTGATTCTAAGGGCCATTAAAAAAAAAAAAAGGAAAAATAATAGGGGAAAAAAGACGTGATTCGTATTTGTGATCCAGGGCCAGATGAAGACTTTAAAAAAAAAAAAAAAAAGCAATCCAAATCTGTAGAAAGCTGCGGGTTACAGAGAGGAGCAGGATAAATTCCATTTGTGATACCCCTGTCTTCGCCTTTTTATGCCAAACAAATGAACGCGGCTACTTTTAGCTGCAACTCGGTTGCTGTCAAGATCAGCTCTGCAAAAACCTGAACATTTATATTAGCTGAAAGGGAAACATTTTTCTTCCTTCTCTCGTGACACTAGGGAACAGAGCTATTCCAGAAAAATATTCCTACGTAGAAGTGCAACACTTTGGAGGTGTGTGTGTGTGTGTGTGTGTGTGTGTGTGTGTGTGTGTGTGTGTGTGACCCTCCAAGGCCTAGCAAGCTCTGTTTCCTCCTTTGTGCAGACGGAGTTTTGCCCCGTTTAAGGGTGGCTGGAACGAGTGTCTAGAAATCGTAGTAGCATCGTATCTGAAATGCTTCCAACATTAATCACAACATTACCACTTTACAATGCCTTGGTAAGGCCACACTTAGAATACTGCATCCAGTTTTGGTCACCACGATGTAAAAAAGATGTTGAGACTCTAGAAAGAGTACAGAGAAGAGTAACAAAGATGATCAGGGGACTGGAGGCTAAAGCATATAAGGAAAGGCTGCTGGATTTGGGTATGTCTAATTTAATGAAGAGAAGGACGAGGGGGGACATGATAGCAGCCTTCCAGTATCTCAGGGGCTGCCCCAGAGAAGAGGGAGTCAAGCTATTCTCCAAAGCCCCTGCAGGCAGGACAAGAAGCAACGGATGGAAACTAACCAAAGAGAGAAGCAACCTAGAACTAAGGAGAAACTTCCTGACAGTTAGAACAATTAACCAGTGGATCAACCTGCCTCCAGAAGCGGCGAATGCTCCAACACTGGAAGTTTTTAAGAAGAGACTGGACAGCCACTTGTCTGAAATGGTATAAGGTTTCCTGCCTGAGCAGGGGGTTGGACTAGATGACCTCCAAGGTCCCTTCCAACTTTATTATTATTATTATTATTATTATTATTGTTGTTGTTGTTGTTGTTGTTGTTGTTGTTGTTGTTATTATTATTATTATTATTATTATTATTATTATTATTATTATTATTATTATTATTATAATATCTGAAATGCTTCCAACATTAATCACAACATTTTGGAGACAAAACCACTATCCCAACGATGAAGTGACATCCTTCCAATTTTAGACATTTCTATTTACCCTTGTGCTTATTTCTAACTCTTAAGCTTTCTTTAAAAAAGGAAGCATAAGCTTCTAAAATTAACCACGGGAGTTCAGCAGTTCTGCTAAAAATACGGCTTAGAAATGATCTCACCGAAGGGGTTTCCAGAGAACATGCTGTGGGCTATTTTTTTTTTTAAAATGGCATTCTGATCACAGTTTGTTTATATTACTCACATTATCTATTTAATAAGATCAGGCAAGTATAATACATAAAAGTCTTGCCATTCTCTTGCCTCGACTGCTTTATCCAAGAATTTTCTCCGGTTCGTAAAGAAAGGATTTTGCCCAATTTTGAGGAAATGGATTTCATTTGAGAAGGGCATGACATGTACTGTGTAGTAATTTGGAGTTTGTTTGATATGAGTGTGTGTGTGTGTGTGTTTGTGTGTGCACGCAGACACAAATTCCAAATTACTTTTCTTCTTCTCTAAACACCCAACATCACAAACAAACTCTACTAGACAAGTCCTTTGATTTATCCTGCTCAGACTAGACTGGAAAGTAAGAAAAAAATGTATTTTTTGCAAGGTGTTTTTTTAAAAAATAACTTCCCAGTCCAGCCTGGAAAGGATCTTGTCTAGTGGAGCCTGTCCACAGTATTGGGTGTTTAGAGAAGACCTTAATGATGCTTCACACCCCTGTCATTATCACTTGCTTTATAAAAAACCAGGGTCTTGTGAATGGAGGTCAACCTCCCCTGCTAACTCTTTGTGCAGACAGCTGATCTTTGGGGGGCTGCTGAGCTTGTAGGAAATGTTACCTCGGTGAAAACATGGATGTATTATTTACACCCAGCCATTCAGATGTCGCTTCTTTTCACGGAATCATTTTTCAATCCAATGTGTTCAGGTTAATGATAATGGGATGTTATTTTTTTTTCCCCCCTTCTAAAAGAAGAGCGGGCTCTGAAAAGCAGAGGTCAAGGTTTAATATTTCAGCAGGGAACTCATTTCAATTTGGATCTGGATGTTCTGTTCAGGAAGAGCATAGCCTTGATATGAATCATTCTTTCTCTCAATTGCTTTGTTAGGGAGGAAGGACCATCTGTACCCGTCACAGGTCAAAAAACGGCAACAATTGTGAACAGATTTTTTATTATTTTTTTAGAAGGAAAGAAAAAAACCCCCACCACAGTTGCAAATTCCCCCAAGGTACAAAGTTAACGAAACTTTCCAAACATTAATTCTTTTTGAAGTGTACCAATCAATATTTAAGGTTTTGATTTATGAATACAGTCGCTTTTCCGTAAAGGAAAGGAAGCAATTATGAAGTTGTTGATTTATGGATACGGGGCTTTGCAGTCTTCCATAATAAGCAATTGTTTTAATTGTTCTTCCTAGAATTTCTGCTCCCCTCGTTCGTTTGGAAATCCAGCAGAATAAGTACAAAAATATTGGCGCTTCAAAACAAGGAAATGCAACCCAGTAAAAAAAACTCGGTCACACTGAGTGCTGACAGTAGATTAGCCACTTGAGAGACTTATTCTGCGAAAACATTTTGCAGATCGATGGTGGAATAAGAGAATAAAATTACACCGCTTATGTTGGAGGAGCATCTCACCCCACTTTGTTATTTTAAATAATGGCAGCTGATAAAAACCTTGACTAAAACTTGCTCCCATGGAGGCTGGGGGGGGGGGGGAAAGGTCAAAAGATGGTAAAGGAATTGGCAGACAATGCCACCATCAGGATGAAGCTTTCTAAGCCTTCTCTAGAGCAGTGTTTCTGAACCTTGACAATTTTAAGGCATGTGGACTTCAACTCCCAGAATTCCACAGCCAGCATTGCTGGCTGTGGAATTCTGGGAGTTGAAGTCCACATGCCTTAAAATTGTCAAGGTTGAGAAACACTGCTCTAGAGACTGGGGTTCCTATAGCTGCTCAAGGCTAAGGCAGAAATTACTGATGGCCCAAGGAAGAGATACAAAGCGGTGAATGCTCCAACACTGGAGGTTTTTAAGAAGAGACTGGACAGCCATTTGTCCGAAATGGTATAGGGTTTCCTGCCTGAGCAGGGGGTTGGACTAGATGACCTCCAAGGTCCCTTCCAACTTTACTATTATTATGATAAAGTGCTTTGACAAACTTTGCAATCCCCTTCTCTTCAAGCCCAACCAAAATGGTTAATGGGAAGTGGATCATGGGAGGAAACCCTATACCATTTCGGACAAATGGCTGTCCAGTCTCTTCTTAAAAACTTCCAGTGTTGGAGCATTCACCGCTTCTGGAGGCAGGTGGTTCCACTGGTTAATTGTTCTAATTGTCAGGAAGTTTCTCCTTAGTTCTAGGTTGCTTCTCTCCTTGATTAGTTTCCACCCGTTGCTTCTTGTCCTGCCTTCAGGCGCTTTGGAGAATAGCTTGACTCCCTCTTCTTTGGGGCAGCCCCTGAGATACTGGAAGACTGCTATCCTGTCCCCCCTCGTCCTTCTCTTCGTTAAACTAGACCTACCCAATTCCAGCAACCGTTCCTTATACGCTTTAGCCTCCAGTCCCCTACCGTGTTTTGCGTGAAGAACAGTTTGCTGAATAAACTGTAACGGCTTGTATATAGCATTAAAGTACAACCCATGGTTTATTAACCACAGTAACTGGGTCCCTTCACCATGACAAGCCAGAATCAGACAAATCCCATTATGGCTTAGCCAACCACTCCGTGTTGGAATTTCAGTAGGCGACATGGAGAAATGAATTCCCTTCTAGAAGCTGATGACCACATAAAATCCTTAGTTTCCCCCCAGTTCTATATTTCTCTGGCTAATAACATTACAAATCACAGACCTCTGCGTTTGCACGTTGACCTTTTCGTTGCATAATGTGCCTGATTAGTTACAAGTACTGAGTTAAAGGTAAAATTCATTTTTAATTTTAAAGATGCGCTTTTGACATTTTTCCCACCCAAAGGGCATGAAGACTTAAGCTGTGCATACGAGCAGATGCAGAAGAGCTAAAGCCCTGCTTATTATTTTTTCTTCTTCTGCTCCTCTGCTAATATATTCCATCTAATTTGGTTCCCCTGCCTGGACCTTCTCCTGCTGTTTCTCAAGGACATACCGAATCCCCAAGGAAGCATATAGGATTTCAGATCGAAACTTGAGCAAAGCGAGCGGGGGGATCCCATTGGGTGAGATATTTATAGCCTGGCTAAAAAATGACTTGAGAGAACATTGGCTTGGTCCATTCTTGGTGGTTACCTGAGAAGGTGAAAAAAGAGGAGGAGGGTGTTTGCAAAGGGCAAACCGAAATAACTTTGAAGCTCCAGCTTAGCAAAAGATGGTTGGACGGTGAATTCCTGTGTAATTCTGTGACTTTTTTTTTTTTAGAAGATCAAGGAAGCTTGATGGACTTTGTGTTTTCGGCTGCTTTGCTGGCCAAACCATTCAAATCTGCTTGCTCTACCTATGAATGGATTTTTCCCCATTTTAATCAAACAGGAATTTCAGTTCTTAGGAGGAATGGAGATGTTCTAGCTTTGTGTCTCCCAACTGTAGCAGTTTCCAGATGGGTGGACTTCAAATCCCAGAATTCCACAGCCAACCTGGAGGTCGTTGAGACTCTTGGAAGTTGATTTCCACACACCTGGAAGTTGCCAAGTTTTGGAAAACACTGTTCTAGTTGACCTTGACAAGGACCCAGGTCTCAGCTTGTCCCTGTTTGGTCTAGTGGTTAAGGAACCAGGTTAGAAACTGGGAGACCATGAATTCTCGTCCTGTTTTATGCATGGAGACCGGCTGGGCTAACTTGGGTCAATCACTAGGAGACTGTGTGTTCTAATCCTGCCTTAGCCATGAAATCCAGTTGGGTGACTTTGGGCCAATCTTTCTCTCTCAGCCTAACTCATCCTACAGGCTTGCTGTAGGATGAGGAGAAGGAAGCTGTTTTGGATATGTTCACCCTCTTGAGTAATTTGTGAAAGTAATAAAGGCAGGAGATAGATAGATAGATAGATAGATAGATAGATAGATAGATAGATAGATAGATAGATAGATAGATAGATAGATAGATAGATAGATTACAAGATTAGATGATAGTATATGATTGATAGTTTAAATAGATGATAGATTAGATAAATTAGATGATAGATATAGATGAGATGATAGGTAGGTAGGTAGGTAGGTAGGTAGGTAGATAGATAGATAGATAGATAGATAGATAGATAGATAGATAGATTACAAGATTACAAGATAGAGTATATGATTGATAGTTTAGATAGATGATAGATTAGATAAATTAGATGATAGATATAGATGAGATGATAGGTAGGTAGGTAGGTAGGTAGGTAGATAGATAGATAGATAGATAGATAGATAGATAGATAGATTACAAGATTAGATGATAGAGTATATGATTGATAATTTAGATAGATGATAGATTAGATAAATTAGATGATAGATATAGATGAGATATTAGTTAGATAGATAGATAGATAGATAAGATGATAGATGACAAAGACAAAAAGAAAGACAGAAAAAGAAGGAAGGAAAAGAAAGAGAAAGAAAGAAAAAGAAGGAAGGAAGGAAGGAAGGAGAATAGTTGACCATGACTTTGGAAGTTATGAGAATGAATTTCCCCGTCTTAGCCTCTAGAAAGGAAGAGCCTACCTTTGGGGCTAGCTGCTTGGCTCGTAACTGTGAGTCATTACCCAACGATTGCTGGGGAGATTTTAAAATGATTGCCATCACTATTTGGGGGAAGACGATCGAAAGGCAAGGAAAATTGCAGTAAGTCATGAAAGCCCGTGCTTAGTTGTTTCCTGCTATTCCCCAGAGGGATTCATTAAAAAAGATTGGTGCTGGAGCCTGGCACTCTGCAGCATGTCAAATTCCTCTTTTAGTTTTTGTTTTCATTAAATATAGATAGATAGATAGATAGAGAGAGAGAGAGAGAGAGAGAGAGAGAGAGAGAGAGAGAGAGAGAGAGAGAGAGAGAGAGAGAGAGAGAGAGAGAGAGAGAGAGAGA
>NW_015387914.1:174652-178561 GCF_001527695.2 Protobothrops mucrosquamatus | reverse complement strand
TTTGATCACACGACCGTGAGAACTTTGTGATGGTTGTAAGGGTGAGGACCGGTTGCAGGTCCCCCCCCCTTTTTTTTTAGCCCTGTCCTAACTTCCAACAGTCATTCCACAAACGGTTGTAAGCCGAGGACTGCAAAAATCAAAGCCGCTGCTTTCTAAAACGGAATCTGCTCTGTCACCTTTCCTGTTAATCGTTTGATCGATGTACTTAAAGCTCCCCGAATAGCGATTTCTTGCAAAAATCATTAAATGGCCCTATGAAGGTTTCCTGTTCATTGAACTGCCACATCTCCCTTGGGAGGGTTTTTTTTAAGCTGACAATAAGAAAAACCTGCACATATTTGCGCAATATTGTCTACCAATACTTATAGAGGTCTCTTTGGAGCAATTAACAGTGTGTTGCTTCGTTACTTTAGAAGTCACTTTGGTTGCTGTGGAAATATGTACTTAGATATCGGGCAGATGAGTTGCACGTGTTGCAGTTTTATATTTACACACGCATGGAGATCTGAATCTAAAGTCCTCCGCTTAAGATCGGTTGTCCCCGGGGTTGTTTTTTTCAAGAGGCAACTGGACTTTCTTTGTTTTTTCTTGAAAACGTTTCGCTTCTCATCCAAGAAGCTTCTTCAGCTCTGACTGGATGGTGGGAAAGGGAAGGATTTATACTCCTTTGCAATCATCTGCTCGTTGGCACTCTTTCTGAGAGTCACTGAGGCCACGTGGAGGTTTATCTGTGTCCTCGGATTCAGCTGAATGGTGCAAATGGGTGTGGAGCCTTCTTGGAACTGCTGAAAGGAGCGGGTTGTAAACAGGAGAAATAGGTGGTGTCGTATGCCTCGCCCTCTGTCGAGGGAGGGCTGTTCGATTTTAATATAGATGGCTTCCTTGATCCCTCTTTTAAATCAGCGGTCTTCTCTGTCCAGAACGTGGACTTTGCTCTCTTCAGAAGAGTGACCTTTTGTCTTTCAAATGCAGATGGATTGCTGAATCTTGTCCTGATGGGTTTGTTCTTCTATGTTGTGCCCTGCGTTTGTGAAGTGGTTGCTTTGCTTCTCCAATGTACAGATCTGCACTAGACATTCACCTGTCTGAGACGGTACAGGTTCTCCTGC
Organism: Protobothrops mucrosquamatus; assembly: GCF_001527695.2. NCBI lineage: Eukaryota > Metazoa > Chordata > Lepidosauria > Squamata > Viperidae > Protobothrops > Protobothrops mucrosquamatus. The sequence continues at coordinate 177,449 of NW_015387914.1, read as the reverse complement.
TTGAGCATGGGGCTGGACTAGAAGACCTCCAAAGTCCTATTCTATTCTATTCTATTCTATTCTATTCTATTCTATTCTATTTTTCTATTCTATTCTATTCTATTCTATTCTATTCTATTCTATTCTATTCTATTCTATTCTATTCTATTCTATTCTATTCTGTATTTCTATTCTATTCTATTCTGTATTTCCATTCCATCCTATCCTATCCTATCCTATCCTATGCTATCTTATCCTATCCTATCCTACTCTTTTCTATTTCTATTCTATTCTATTCTATTCTATTCTATTCTATTCTATTCTATTCTATTCTATTCTGTATTTCCATTCCATCCTATCCTATCCTATCCTATCCTATCCTATCCTATCCTATCCTATCCTATCCTATCCTACTCTATTCTATTTCTATTTCTATTCTACTCTACTCTACTCTACTCTACTCTACTCTACTCTACTCTACTCTACTCTACTCTACTCTACTCTACTCTACTCTATTCTATTCTATTTTTCTATTCTATTTTTCTATTCTATTCTATTCTATTCTATTCTATTCTATTCTATTCTATTCTATTCTATTCTGTATTTCCATTCCATCCTATCCTATCCTATCCTATCCTATCCTATCCTATCCTATCCTATCCTATCCTACTCTATCCTACTCTATTTCTATTTCTATTTCTATTTCTATTTCTATTTCTATTCTATTATTCTATTCACCATGACGGGGATGACTGAGAATCTCCATGGACACTTAAGACCAGTTGTTTCACAACTGTTTGAAGTTACAACAGACTTTTGAAAAGCTACAGTACTTATGACCCATCCTCAAGTTACGACTCCCCACCCCCACAGTCAAGTGTATTTTGGGCACTTGGCAACCGGCTCACATTTATGACCAGTTACGGCATCCTGCGGTCACATGACTGCAATGTGCGCCAGTTGTTTCTGCAAAAAAAATAATAATGTTGGTTCGGAAGAATGGATTCACTTAAGAACTACATGATTCACTTTATGACTGTAGCGGCTTGTTTTACGACCATTGTAAAAATGGTCATAAAATGGAATCTGGTCATGTAGTGCCTCGACGTACGACCACAATGACTTAACGGCCAAAGTTCCTGGCTCCATTGTTTTAGAATAATATTCAGATTTACTTGGGATGGTCCAGTATCTGCTGTTGCTCTGACCAAACAGTTGGATGGTAGAATTAGGTCTGCTTGTGTTTTAAACAGTTCTAAAAAAAAAAAAGTTTTCCAAGAGATCACTATAAAAAATTAAGGACTGCTCTAATGGCCCATCATTATTCTTGGATATTATATGGAGGAAAAAGGAAAAAATGCCAGCCCGAGTCAGATTCTTCCTATCTTCATGCTAAACTCCTATAAATCTTTAACGTCCGCCTGCCAGTTTTGCACTAAATCTGCAGTGACACCGGTCTGTTAAAAGGAATTTAGCAGTCTCTCGCTTCCTTTGACCTGAAGAGAGAGTTCGGAAGTCTTCTCCTTTACCCCCTTCGAATTTTAGCCCCGAACACGAATTATACATCTCAGAATGCAGATTAAAACTAGGTTCGGCGGCTGCGGAATTCTGGGAGTTGAAGTCCACAGGTCTTAAAAGTTGCTGAGACGGAGGAACACTGCCACGGTCAATTAGGGAAGAGCTGGTGTGAGATTTTTTTTCCTTGGGCTTTTGGTGTTACCCAGGTTTTAAAGCATGCCTTTGTTTATGTAACCATCACCGCCTCAGGCGGACGGAGCTTCTCCAAGGTCATCTGGGCAGCTGTCTGCAGAAAAAGCCTTCGCCGATGCAGAGTCAAGTCTGCAAAATTGTTAAAAACTTCCCTAAGCTTGGTCCCAGCGTTTTCCCCATCCTTGGGCTTCTTTCCAGAGGTTTCTTGTTTCTGATATATGCTGTCAAGTGGAGGAACTTGGCAACTAAATTGGAAGAGGCTTATATTAGTGGCGGTGCCCTACTTTATGCCAATGTGAGCATAGCACTTGGCTGGATAGTGTGGTTCATTTTTTTCCCCTCAAAAAATAAAGGTTGGAGGAGAGGATGTGAAACTGATTTTGAAAGGTAAGAAGAGGGGTTTTTTTCAGGAGAAACTTTTCCAAATCAGGTACGTTCTTGTAATTAGCAATGCTGCATTTTCTCCTATAGTCCTCGGCTCCCGACTGATCGCTTAACCACTGTCTGAAGTGATGACTGGCCTGGAAAAGAGGACTTACGGGCTCAGATTCCAAGTTTTGACGATCTGGCCTTCTTCACAGTCACTTTACTGAGCTTCGGGTGCTCCTCAACACAACCCCATTTATGGCCAGTTTGCAGCATCTGGCAATCCCGTTACCATGTTTTGCAACAGTTTTGCCAAAAAAGTGACCCTTGCTTCTGATTTTTGGCAAAACCACCCCCAGATTGAGCCCTTGTTTCGCTTGCCGCATACCGTTGAGTTCTGAACCTGTTTCTTATGTGGGAACTGTCAAGGCCTAAAGAATCAGGACCGTACGTTACGTTCCAGTTAAGCTGATTTAATAATAATAATTAATTAAATAATAATAATAATAATAATAATAATAATAATAATAATAGTAATAATAATAGTAGTAGTAGTAGTAGTAGTAAAGTTGGAAGGGACCTTGGAGGTCATCTAGTCCAACCCCCTGCTCAGGCAGGAAACCCTATACCATTTTGGACAAATGGCTGTCCAGTCTCTTCTTAAAAACTTCCAGTGTTGGAGCATTCACCGCTTCTGGAGGCAGGTTGTTCCACTGGTTAATTGTTCTAACTGTCAGGAAGT
>NW_015387914.1:90549-174504 GCF_001527695.2 Protobothrops mucrosquamatus | reverse complement strand
CTTGGAGGTCATCTAGTCCAACCCCCTGCTCAGGCAGGAAACCCTATACCATTTTGGACAAATGGCTGTCCAGTCTCTTCTTAAAAACTTCCAGTGTTGGAGCATTCACCGCTTCTGGAGGCAGGTTGTTCCACTGGTTAATTGTTCTAACTGTCAGGAAGTTTCTCCTTAGTTCTAGGTTGCTTCTCTCTTTGGTTAGTTTCCATCCATTGCTTCTTGTCCTGCCTTCAGGCGCCTTGGAAAATAGCTTGACTCCCTCTTCTTTGTGGCAGCCCCTGAGATATTTGAAGACTGCTATCATGTCCCCCCTCGTCCTTCTCTTCATTAAACTAGACCTACCCAATTCTAGCAGCCGTTCCTTGTATGTTTTAGCCTCCAGTCCCCTGATCATCTTTGTTGCTCTTCTCTGTACTCTTTCTAGAGTCTCAGCATCTTTTTTATATCGCGGTGACCAAAACTGGATGTTTTGGTCACCGCGATTTATTGCTCATGCCTCTACACACATCTAGTCAACTAATGGCCAGCGTTACACTGGTGCTCAACGTAATTCAAAAGGGATTGGACTTGGACCACTCGTGGGAATGTAATGATGATGCCAGGCTAAGTCCTCTCTTGACTCCGCTCCCAGACTCTGCCTGTCCTTCTCTTACATGTCTGGAATATCTGTGACCCTCCAGCTGTTGTTGAATGATAACGTCCAATGGCCACTGATGAGGGATACTGGGAGTTGCAGTTCAGAACATCTGGACTCCAGTAGTCTGCCTGGCCACTTTGTCTCCAGTGGAGCGTTTTTTTGCTTGTACAAAGGACGGACATATTAGCGTGTGAATCCAGGCATGCTGATCCGCTTTCTCTTCTCTCTTCCGTACCTTTAGGATGCAAAGTTTGTGGAGGAACGGCGGAAGCAGCTGCAGAACTACTTAAGAAACGTGATGAACAAAGTCATCCAGACTCTGCCAGAATTCATTGCCAACCCCAAAAAGGAGACGCTCATCCAACTGATGCCCTTTTTTGTGTAAGTATCTCTCGAAAGGATTGATTGTTTCATGTGCATCAAGTGGTATTTTTCTTTCTTCTGTAAGATTGTCCCAACTTGGAGTGTGATTCAAGAAGCATTCTTCATCCAGCACAAAAAGGTTTAAACCTTTTGTTTTGAGAGAGAGAGAAAAGGAGTTTAAAAACAACATCAACAGCACTGCTTCATTTGAAGTGTGATTAGATCGCATTGATAGCAGTAAATAAATCTTTAGCGATGAATAGAATTGTAAGAGGGGGGAAAAATAACTATCCGTTTGGAGGAACAGCATTGGAAATACTTTAGGAGTGTGGGAAGACCCTCAGACTATGAAACTGAAAGCTGTGCCTCAATCTTAGATTAGTATAAGTAGTCCTCACTTAGCGGCCACAATTGAGACTGGCAACGCCGTCACTAAGTGCAAAATGTCATGTGATTTCAGTGGGCTTACGACCTTATTTCCCCTTTGAACGTTAAGCGAATCACTGTGGGGCATTAACGAAACTTCACCGAACTGCGCCTTACAATTTTACCCCTTTTCTATTAGCTCCGCTTCTTGAGAAGCCCACAAATGGCAATCACGTGACCGCGGGACACTGCAATGGTCATACCACACCGGCCACCGATGCGCCTCCGTGGATGCTCCCCAACTCGCGCCGCACCTTCCTTGCACACCCCTGCACAGCCCCCCTGACTCGCACGTGTCTCTGTCAAGCACCAGGGAAATGAGAAGATCCAGGCAGCTCACATGGGTAAAAAAAGATGGATTGCAAGGTTAAGCTCTCTACAAGAATCTGAGCTACTAACAGTCAAAGCGTGTTGGCGGTAGATAAGGCTAGAAGGAATGGCGGGCTGGACGTGGTTCTCTTGTGAACGCGAAGGGACTCAAGACTGATGACGTGTTTGACTCCTCCCTCAGGTTCATCCCAGCCATCTCCTACATCAGGGGTCCCCCAACCCTTGGGAACTGGGGTTCGGAACTGGGCCAGGCGAGCCCAGGGCTGGTGCAAGGGTGCATAAAGCGACTTACGCGAGCGGTGTGCCAGCACACATGCACAGCATGCACAGTTTGACTTATGTGAGCGGCGGGCTGGTGTGCACGCACACATGCGCGCACCGGCCCATTGTTCACACAGCCCGGTTTCCCTCCCCCCCCCGGCCAGGCCATTAAGCTGCAAAGGTTGGGGACCGCTCTCCTACTGTCGCTAAGCAATGCGGTTCTGCTTTACGACCACATTGCTGAACAATGGATATTCTGCTCTCCATGGCCGTCCTTAGACAATTGACTACCTGCCTACCGTAGCTATTTGCATACTTAATACATTTGGGTGTTTGGTTTTTTTTGTATCTTCCAAGTGATTAATGGTTTTAAGTGAGCCAGGCTACCACAGGTGACCAAGAGGAAAGGTGAGCCATCAATCTAATGGACAGTCACTTGGAAGAAGTTACAGCAAGGTGAAAATCCTCACCTTTTCCACGTCTTTAATTGGAACACTCTGTTCCCCGTGGCACATTGGTGCAGGCAAAAAATCATTTGGCTGAAGAATAGAGTCAGAGTTGTTTTTTTCCCTTTTTTTTTGAAGGCGGGCTGTAGAAACACAAGTTTGATTCCCCAAAAGGACAGGGAGATAGATGTTTTTGGAGATGCACTTCTTAGCCCCCGTCATCTGGGGTTTCCTGGCAAAGGGATTTCCATAATCTTCACGTTGTTCATATATGCGGCTTTCCCTTTCAAAACCGAGCAAGATATAAATATATGAATGAGGTTTTTTTTATTTTTTTTTAACAAGCTGGCTTTCAATGTCTTATGTCCCACCTGAGAATCCTGATTTCTGTGGAAAACCCCAATTTGTAAATCTTGCTGTATTCCCTTTTTTTGTTTGTCTCAAGCCTGAAGCGATCTCGGCAGGAAAATGTGACGGATTTTAAACTCGGGCAGAGCGTGCTTTGGATACTCTGGGCTTGTCGCTGCAAACTGGGCAGTGACACGGGTTAACTGGTTTTTCTGGCAGCTTTTCCCAATCAATGGTTTCCCACTTAGATCAATGCCCTTCCTGCCTTTCCAGTATTGGCTAGGATTTTGTCTCTCCCTGGAGAAAAAAGATGATAAGTGACCAGGAACATCTCTGGATCCCGATGTATTTTCTCGGCGTTGATGCAGGGTTTGTAGCCCAGAGTTGGCATCTGGCTGGGGAATTCTGGGAGTTGAAGTCCACCCGTCTGAAAAGGTGCCTAAGGTTGAGAGACACTGTGCCTTGACGAACGGTCCTGGGCAATGAAGTCCAAAGATGGGTACGGGAAGAGAAGGGCCCACTTGGGATGAAATGCCTGCCAGATTTACTAAGATAGGGCTCTGAAATGTTTTTGCCGGTTATTTCTCCAAGGATCAATTAGCTTTCTTTCTTTCTTTCTTTCTTTTTTAACTTTATATATTCCCTTCTAGGAATTATTTCACAAAAGCTTTAAGAGGAATGGTATTGCATTAATTTCCTTGCATTGATTTAGCCTGTTAATTGTTTTCAATGGTGCATTAAATTATTATTAACCCTTTGGTCAGTATAGTCCACCCAGCCTCTCCTCTCCTCTCCTCTCCTCTCCTCTCCTCTCCTCTCCTCTCCTCTCCTCTCCTCTCCTTTCCTTTCCTTTCCTTTCCTTTCCTTTCCTTTCTCTTCCCTTCCTTTCCTTTCCTTTCCTTTCTCTTCCCTTCCTTTCCTTTCCTTTCTCTTCCCTTCCCTTTCCTTCCCTTCCTTTCCTTTCTCTTCCCTTCCTTTCCTTTCCTTTCCTTTCCTTTCCTTTCTCTTCCCTTCCTTTCCTTTCCTTTCCTTTCCTTTCCTTTCTCTTCCCTTCCTTTCCTTTCCTTTCTCTTCCCTTCCCTTCCCTTCCCTTCCNTTCCTTTCCTTTCCTTTCCTTTCCTTTCCCTTCCCTTCCCTTCCTTTCCTTTCCTCTTTTCCTTCTTCTTTCCTTCCTTTCCTTTCTTTTCCCTTCCCTTCCTTTCCTTTCCTCTTTTCCTTCTTCTTTCCTTCCTTTCCTTTCTTTTCCCTTCCCTTCCCCTTCCCCTTCCCCTTCCCCTTCCCCTTCTCCTTCCCCTGATAATGATGCTAAGGTAACCTGAAGTAACAAGGTGGAAAGGAGACATTATGAAACTTGGCTTATATTCCATTTGATTCCGTATGCCTGAGTTCATGCAACACATAAACCACGAATTATGGTCAGCAAACCACACGACCAGCTTTGCAGAATACACTGCACAGAAACAAACTAAACACACATTCTGCTTTGTTCTGGTGGCCAGGTCAGTGCATTTTCACATACACCTTGCAATCTTTCTCCTCCTTCCACCTGATTTGGCAGCAAACGGGAGAGGTTTATCCACAGGCAGCTCCGATTCTGAGGCACTTCTCCCTGCCCTGAAGGCCCCTGAAGCTATTGGCTGAATCCCTCCTTTAATAAGGGCTCCACTCACACTTGCCGAATAGCTGTGCCCATGGCCCAAACCCAGCCGTTGTTAACATTCGTGAGAAATTAATTGCATGGTCTTTAAATAGCCTCGGGTCTCACTAGCAAACCGAACATCAAATTCCAAAGCAATTCCAGAGCCGGAGGTCAAAAAAAAAAGCTGAGAAAGTAGTCGGATCAGCTCTTGAACCCGGGAGGGCTTTTAGCTGAAGCATCTGGAAGCATCTGAAAAGGCAGGCAAGGCAAGTTTCAGAGTCACAGTACTGAGGTTAACGAGGAGGCTGGAGAACACAGCCAAAGCGTTGGTTGTCTGGAGAACGGAATAACCGGGTTGGAAGGGACCCTGGAGGTCTTCTAGTCTGACCCCCCTGCTTCAAGCAGGAGACCCTGTACCATTTCAGGCAAATGGCTGCCCAGCCTCTTCTTAAAAACCTCCCAGTGTTGGAGCACCCAAAACTTCTGGAGGCAGGTTGTTCCACTGGTTAATTGTTCTAACTGTCAGGAAGTTTCTCCTTAGTTCTAGGTTGCTTCTCTCCTTGATTAGTTTCCATCCGTTGCTTCTTGGATGGTATAGTATAGTATAGGGGGTACCTTGCTCAATAGTAGTAACTGTGAGAGGGACCTCGGAGTCCTAGTGGACAATCACTTAAGTATGAGCCAGCAGTGTGCTGCAGCTGCCAAAAAGGCACTTTACAATGCCTTAGTAAGGCCACACTTGGAATACTGCATCCAGTTTTGGTCACCACGATGTAAAAAAGATGCTGAGACTCTAGAAAGAGTGCAGAGAAGAGCAACAAAGATGATTAGGGGACTGGAGGCTAAAACATATAAGGAACGGTTGCTGGAATTGGGTCTGTCTAGTTTAACGAAGAGAAGGACGAGGGGGCACATGATAGCAGTCTTCCAATATCTCAGGGGCTGCCCTAAAGAAGAGGGAGTCAAGCTATTCTCCAAAGCACCTGAAGGCAGGACAAGAAGCAACGGATGGAAACTAATCAAAGAGAGAAGCAACCTAGAACTAAGGAGAAACTTCCTGACAGTAAGAACAATTAACCAGTGGAACAACCTGCCTCCAGAAGCGGTGAATGCTCCAACACTGGAAGTTTTTAAGAAGAGGCTGGACAACCATTTGTCTGAAATGGTATAGGGTTTCCTGCCTGAGCAGGGGGTTGGACTAGATGACCTCCAAGGTACCTTCCAGCTCTATTCTGATTAAGGAGAAACTTCCTGACAGTCAGAACAATAAACCAGTGGAACTCTTTGCCTCCAGAAGTTGTGAATGCTCCAACACTGGAAGTTTTAAAGAAGAGACCAGACAACCATTTGTCTGAAATGGTATAGGGTTTCCTGCCTGAGCAGGGGGTTGGACTAGATGACCTCCAAGGCCCCTTCCAACTTTATTATTATTATTATTATTATTATTATTATTATTATTATTATTATTATTATTATTATTATTATTATTGCTGTTGTTGTTGTTGTTGCTGTTGTTGTTGTTGTTGTCCTGCCTTCCAGTGCTTTGGAATGATGATTGTCTAATAGTCTCTTCTTGTGCTAAGGTATTCTGCCTTCCATAACTTCTTGCAAATTAGAAACGGGCTTTATTTTATGAAGGGCCTTCCGTTTCCTCCTATTTGATCAGTTTGCAGTGGGGCACAAACAGGATTGTCCTTCACCGCTTTAGATTCCAGATATCTAGCAAACAAGAACACGCTTCTCCTTCTAAAATATTTATAAGCTGCTAAAGCCGGGAGATATCTGTGTAAACTGTTCTTTCTTGTACGGCCAGCCTGCCAATTGTTTGCGCATCGCAAAGGTTGGGGGGACTCAAATCACTGCAATGCAGAGCCCTTTTGGATTGGAGGGCAAAAAGGAGGCAGGCGAAGAACAATGTGGGATCCTCCAGATGTTGCTGAACCAACCCCCCCCGGGAATGCCAGCTAGCATGGCCCAGAGTGAGACATTGGGGGAACTGTAACTTAGCAACCTCTGCGCAACTGCCAGCCCCCTGTTCCTTCCACATATGTTGATAGATCTCTATAGATACCCTGGGCAATGGTCAGTTAATTCAGAGAGCAATCAGACAGAAAGGGAGGGACGGGGAGGGAGGGAGGGAGGGAGGGAGGAAGGAAGGAAGGAAGGAAGGAAGGAAGGAAGGAAGGAAGGAAGGAAGGAAAAGGGAAGGAGGGAGGTGGAGGGAATTGAGGAAGGAAAGAAGGAAGGAAGGAGGCTGGGCAGCCATTTGTCTGAAATGTTACTATAGGGTCTCCAGCTATTCTCCAAAGCGCCTGAAGGCAGGACAAGAAGCAACAGATGGAAACTAATCAAGGAGAGAAGGAACCTAGAACTAAGGAGAAACTTCCTGACAGTGAGAACAATTAACCAGTGGAACAACCTGCCTCCAGAAGCGGTGAATGCTCCAACACTGGAGGTTTTTAAGAAGAGACTGGACAGCCATTTGTCTGAAATGGTATAGGGTTTCCTGCCTGAGCAGGGAGGAGGTTGGACTAGATGACCTCCAAGGCCCCTTCCAACTTTATTATTATTATTTATTACTGTTTCTCCTAAGTAGCCCACTGCAGGTACATTTTCAGCAGACAACTCACCCCGAGTTTAGCATAAGTAGTACAGAAATTGGTCTTTGGAACATTAACCGTTTTCCCTGGCTAACGTTTGCTAAGTCTAAAATAAAATAAGCCCAGTGTGTCTTTCTTCTTTAGGGTTAATTAGAAAGTTTATCCAGAGCCCATTAAAGTTATTGGAAATGCTATCCAAAACTTTAGAGAGTTAAGCGAACAGCAAAGCCGAGAATATTTAAGCAGAGGGGGGAACAGAACTACGATTACAGCAAATGAGTTCTTAGAGAATATGGGGGTTTTAATTATTATAAATGCTTTCTAAAATGGCAGAGTAACTTTATTAGCCGAGGCCTCGGATAACCTCGTTACCGTAATATTTTCCGTGCCGTCAACAAGAAAGGCAGATTAATTTCTGGCAGAAGTGGCTTGCCGCCGAACTCGCAAGCAAATTTTGGGAGCCAGGCAGCGGAGTGTGAGATTGGGGAGAATAATAAGAGCGCGGTCTCTAAATTCAGAAACGTCGAATAAACACGCCAGCCAAGAATAATTTTAACTCTGGCCGGGACGACGGAAGGAGAAAAATTGGCACCGATAACGCAACTTCTACCTTTTTTTTTTACGCCTCAGAGATGTCAAATTTAGTTTTGAGAACTGCAGCAGACCTGGAGGCATCTGTTATTTTGGGGAAGGGAAAAAAAAAAAGTCACAGTTAGAAATAATCCCCCGGGGGAAAGCTCCTGTAGAAAACCTCCAGAATGCTGCTGGTGGCATTTTATTAAAAAAAAAAAAAAAGGGAGGGGGTGCGCGGAATTAATATGGATGCAAAATGAAATGTAATCTTGGCATCTTGATTGCAAAAGAGGTGTTTTTTTAATCGCTCGCGTGCCAATATGTTTGGAATTGCCAGCGGTCGTGGTTATGCACGTGGTAGTCCTCAGTTTACGATGCACACATGCTCAGAGGAAGAACAGGTGAAATGGAGGGTGCAGAAGGCTCTCCCCTTAGCTTGCAATATTGAAGCTAAGTGGAGAATCTGCTTGCTGTGAAGCCAAAAGAGATGCCAAAGCTGAGCAGATGTCTCCACCTGCGTTTCACCTTCAATTGGGAAAAGCAGGCTCTCTCCCCACTCACTCCCTCTGGCCCTGATGGGTTGGGATTTCATCTCCAAAAGATCTCAAAAGCTGACATGATAATGCAAGCGGCAATGTGCGTGCGCTTAAATATAGTGACGCTCGGTTAGGAACTCTGTTTTCAGAACAAGGCCCGGAGTCTGTGCCATGAATAAATTTGGCTGCAAAAGTTTGGCAGATTCTGAAGAAACAGGCTGTCAGTCATGAACTTTTAATGGATGAGGAGGAGGAGGAGGAGAAGGAGGAAGAGGAGGAGAAGGAGGAGAAGGAGAAGTCCTATGGAGACTGTCTTCTCCTCATTGCTTAGGAGAACAAATGCAGTTCTTCTCTTTTCTTTTGAGTTTGAAAAAGAAAATTTTGACAGTCTCAGCTGTCAAAAACAGCAATTAAAAAAAATGGAAGGAAGCTGTTAGCACACAAGAAGCAGCTGCGGCCTCTTCATTCCAGTTCTGCAGGACCAAGGATCGCCAACATGATCGCCAACATCCGATAACGTATATGGAAGAAGAAGAAGAAGAAGAAGAAGAAGAAGAAGAAGAAGAAGAAGAAGAAGAAGGAGAAGGAGAAGAAGGAGAAGAAGAAGCTTTGAACAAGTCGACCTTTTGTGTTCATGCCTTGAGAATCTATCAAACGTACTCATCACTGCCACCCTGCCGTCCATCTTAACAGAAAAGGAGACATTTTAGAAATAATAGAACAGAGTGGAAGGGACCTTGGAGCTTTTCTAGTCCAATCCTCTGCTCAAGCAGGAGAACCTACACCATCTCAGACAAGTGACTGTCTAGCCTCTTCTTAAAAACCTCCAGTGATGGAGCGCCCACGATTTTTGGAGGCAAGATGTTCCATTGGTTAATTGTCCTCACTGTTAGGAAGCTTCTCCTTAATTCCAGGTTGCTTCTTTCCTTGATTAGTTCAATCAATCAATCAATCAATCAATCAATCAATCAATCAATCAATCAATCAATCAAAATAGAGCTGGAAGGAACCTTGGAGGTCTTCAAATCCAGCCCCCTGCTCAAGCAGGAGAACCTATACCATCTGAGACAGGTGATTGTCCAGTCTCCTCTTAAAAACCTCCAGTGATGGAGCGCCCACGATTTCTGGAGGCAAGCCGTTCCACTGGTTAATTGTCCTCACTATCAGGAAGTTTCTCCTTAATTCCAGGTTGCTTCTCTCTTTGATCAGTTTCCATCCATTGTTTCTTGTCTTTCCCTCTGGTGCTTTGGAGAATAACATGACCCCCTCATCTTTGTGGCAGCCCCTCAAATACTGAGGTTGGTGGAAAGTTGATTATCCTGGTATCATGCGGGATGACTTAAAAACCTCACGAGGTCTGGAATCACATTTTTCAGAATCTTATTGTCATACTTTTTATAAACTTTTGCTGTTTTTTTTTTTTTAAGGAGCAACTTTTCAAAAGTTGCCATTTCAACTGGGGGAAAAAAACAAACCACAAGTTTTGTAAAGAGAGAGAGAGAGAGAGAGACGGAGAGAAAGAGAGAGAAATTGTGTCTCTGGGGACTGTTCTGAAGGAATATTCTGTTTATAATTAATTCAAGATACACGTCTGTCTTCGGGGTTTCTTCAAACCTTCTCCGGTTGTTGTGTCAACAATAATTTATAGGTGAAAAACCCCAAAAGCTCCTTTGCTCAGCGATTCTATTTGTGTGGAATGAAAAAGGTGCTTTTCCAGAGATGTATCTGAAAACTGCCTCCCTGTATCTCTCTAGGGTTTTCTCTGCCATACAGCATACCAAGGACTATGGAGTTATGTCTTGAGTTAAACAGCTCACTGCAATAATAATTTGGGGTCCTTTATACCACTCTTGGATTTAAGGTTTACAAGTGCCTGTGGTTGCAGAGTTAGTGGCTTCCATAGCCAACCTTTTGCAGCCGTAGAAATTTTGCTTGGGAAACTAAGAGATGCAATCACATTGGTTTCCAATTTACATTTCCAGCTTTGAAACACGGGATAGAATTTTGAGTTTGATTTTTGTCAGATTGAAACACGGCGCTGTGGTTCTCCAGGATAATCAAACGCCCAATGCCGTTTGCTGTTGACTGTTTCATTCTTTATGCAATAAAAGAAACATCTTACACGAGTACCTATCCCAGTGGTGGCGAACCTATGGCACGGGTGCCAGAGGGGGCACTCGGAGCCCTCTCTGTGGGCACGCGTGCCGTCGCCCCAGTCCTAGGCCTTCAGCTGGGTTTTATAAAACCTTTTCACTTTAGGCCTCCGCCGCCGTGTGCAAAAACAAAAAAAGGTTCAATCAATGAGTCAATTTCAACTTCTCGCGGGAAAAAAAAGATCTTGCAAAGTTGGAATTGATTAATTGATTGAACTTTTTAGTCCCATCCAGTCTGCCGTTACCACCGCAGCCACGCCCATCCAATGGGCCACACCCACCCAATTGGCCACACCCAGCCAATGGGCCACACCCACCCGGCACCTGACAATGTATAAGTGAGTTTGGGGTTGCAGTTTGGGCACTCGGTCTCTAAAAGGTTTGCCATCACTGACCTATTCCATAACAGAAATATTATTATTATTATTATTATTATTATTATTATTATTATTATTATTATTATTATTATTATTATTATTATTATTATTATTATTATTATTTTAAAAATGGATATGAAAACGACCAATCTATTTGGAATGGGATGTCTGTGTTTTGTCTTGGGACATCTGCATTTTTGGGTTATTGGAAAGCAAACCTCAATTGCAATGAGGAGTGAAAAGATTTTGCATTCCGTGGAACTACTTTATTTTATGAGGGTCTTTCTCCAAGCACATTTTGGGATCTAGATCACAAAAGCGCTGTGGTGAAAATCCTAGCTTTTTTTTTTTTTTTTTTTAACAGAGTACTTATTGAGAACAGCCAATGTTTGCAATCACGTTTAAAAGTCTGCAAGCGGCACAAAAAATTCTTCACTTTCGGAAAAGCTTTAGACGGCAAGGATGGCAGTGATGGAAAATGGTGGTGGCAGATGTAATTAGGTCAGCTGTATTCATCCCTTCAGTTGCTGGGAAAAAAAATATGGAAAGGGGTTTATTTTTAGGAGGAAGGACTCACTTATAGCGAAATTGGATTTTTTTTTCCTAAAGAAAATACTTACTATAGAATAATATTCTAAGACCTTACGGTGATATTCCACAGATAGAAATGTAAAGTGAGTGGTCCATTGCCTTAGTAATGGCGAAGAGAGCATTCTCTTTAGCAACAAGCAGTTATTTAGATAGTTTGGTTGGGAGGAAGAGGATCTAGATCAGGCATCCCCAATGCCTGATCCGTGGACCGGGCTGTGGCCTGCCAGCAACCGGGCCGCACAAACAAGCAAAGCCCCATCTGTGGGATGCAGGCAGCACATAAAACTACGCACCTTCCGGTCCGCGGAAAAACCTCTCTCCATGGAACCGGTCCCTGGTGCCCAAAAGGTTGGGGACCTCTGGTTTAGACGGCTCCACCCTCAAAGTTCTCAGAGTATCTCTTTCATGATGCAAGGAGTTTGCAGAGACATCACCCTGCCAACAAAAGTGTGCATAGTCAAGGCCATGGTTTTCCCAGTTGCAATGTACGGCTGTGAAAGTTGGACCATAAGAAAGGCTGAGCGCCAAAGAATGGAGGCCTTTGAACTATGGTGCTGGAGAAGACTCCTGCGAGTCCCCTGGACTGCAAGGCGATCAAACCGGTCAGTCCTAGAGGAGATCAACCCCGACTGCTCTTTAGAAGGCCAGATCCTGAAGTTGAAACTCAAGTACTTTGGCCACCTAATGAGAAGGAAGGACTCACTGGAGAAGAGCCTCATGCTGGGGAAGATGGAGGACAAGAGAAGAAGAAGGGGATGACAGAGAAGGAGGTAGCTGGATGGAGTCCCTGAAGCAGTAGGCCTGAGCTTAAAGGGACTCCAGAAGATGGTAGAGGACAGGAAGGCCTGGAGGAACGTCGTCCATGGGGTCCAATGGGTCGGACACGACTTTGCAACTAACAACAACAACATGAGCAGAGGTGGGATCAGAAAGCACAGCCTCCCTGTCCAGAGAGAAGAAAGTCCTGCAGGAGTTTTCTCTCCCACCTTTCCCGTGCGGCTGCTTATAAACGTTCTTTGTTTTATTTTAATTTTAGTCGCAGTTTGCTGACTTTTCCCAGGCCGTTACCTTTCCTGCTTGACAAGCAGGCTGTGGTGGGAAACTGACAAGAGGTTGTGGGTGTGAAGCTTGACAGATTTCCCCCTCCCGATTTCCTGGAGGAGCTGGGAAGTTGTGAGAGCTGATAGATAAAACACGGGGTCCCGCTTTTAACAACCTTCAAATGAATGTACGTGTTTTAACGCTTTTGTCTTATTTTTTTGCCCAGATAGCATTTTGTTTCCATGGAAGCAGATCTGGATATTGACAGCTGAAAATACCGTTGGGTTCTAGTAACTCTTTTCTTGGGGAGAGTTTCTTTGGGCCAAGAGCTATTTAGGCCATCTCTCCCTAGTGTTCATATTCAGTTCAATGGGAAATCAAGGGCTGTGTAGGAAATGATCAGGCTGAGCCAAAGGCAGAGTCAAACACATCATTAGTTTGGAATCTCTACTCCCCCATAAGAAACCAGCCCCCCTTGAATTCCATTGACTCTTATCTGGAACTAATTTAATGATGATGATGATGATGATGATGATGATGATGATGATAACAACTTTGGAAGGGATCTTGGAGGTCATCTAGTCCAACTCCCTGCTCAGGCAGGAAACCTTATACGATTTCAGACAAATGGCTGTCCAGTCTCTTCTTAAAAATTTCCAGTGTTGGAGCATTCACAGCTTCTGGAGGCAGGTTGTTCCACCGGTTAATTGTTCTCACTGTCAGGAAATTTCTCCTTAGTTCCAGGTTGCTTCTCTCCTTGGTTAGTTTCCATCCGTTGCTTCTTGTCCTGCCTTCCTGCAACCATTCTTCATATGTTTTAACCTCCAGCTCCCTAAAGTGGAGAACGACATGGATTATCATGCTACAAACATATCTCCATTCTCCTGGAGAAACACTCTTGTTAGATATCCTGGAGATTCATTCAGGGTGGACCTGCATAGGATTGCCCGCCCTCCAAGCATATCAGCAGCCGATGGTGCCATTTTGTGACCATCCTCAATAAGAGGTTGGTAGAAATAATCAGGAAGAATCTACCCTGCATCAAAAGATTTGGATCTGTGTCTTCTTTGCCCATCGTTGGAATTCCAGCTTTCCGTTGTGTGGAAAGTCCCACTTTGCGCCACGTAGAACTTTTCTCTCTCCTTCAGTATTGCTATTGCTTTTACTATTATTACTACTATTGTTATTTAATTAAAAAGACATCATTAAATGTTGGCGGTCTTCCAAACATAGGCGAGGGCTTACTCTGTGGGTCAGTGTGAAGTTTGTTTCTTGAATTTACCAGCAGGAGGAGCTGCCGTATTGAAGAACAGCAGTGGGTGTTGAGTAAATAACTTCCCTTTCTGGACCTTAGATTTTTTGACTTCTCACTCTGTCCCTGCTTTTTGTTCGTTTGTTCTTTAACCCTAGAGTCTCTTGGCTAGGTAAAAGTGCCCTAGTTCATTGTGGCCCCGTCAAAATAGATCTGGGGTTAGCCTAGTCACTACAACGTGACATCTCAGCCCTAGCTTCAACTGTCTAGTCTTGTTCAAGTGCCTCAATATTACCATCTCCTTTCCTTAATGCTTAGTCATATCTTCAGAAGGATCAGATACATTTGGAAAACTGAAAGAAATCTCTCGGTTTAGGAGAGTTTGAATTAGGACTCAGGTCCTTGATTATCTGTTTATCTACTACTCTGTTCTTTCCTGATCTGGCATTGGCTGCTAAAAATGTGTTGTGAACTTTGTTTCCTTCTTTGACTTTGGGTTGTATCTTTTTTTTAAAAAAAATAGTATGTGGGGTCCTTGGTGCTCTCTGCGCTTGTTTTTTTGCAGACATTTCATGACCCAACTAGGTAACATCATCAGTGCTAGAAGGGAGTGGGGTTTGTGCAATGGAAGAGAAGAAGGAGCAGGAGGAGGAGGACTGTGGGGTCCTTGGTGCTCTCTGAGCTTGGCTGTTTTCTTGCAGACATTTCATGACCCAAATAGGTAACATCATCAGTGATAGAAGGGAGTGGGGTTTGCGCAATGATGGAGGAGGAGGAGGAGGAGGAGGAGGAGGAGAAGGAGGAGGACAATGACTGTGGGGTCCTTGGTGCTCTCTGAGCTTGGTTGTTTTCTTGCAGACATTTCATGACCCAAATAGGTAACCTCATCAGTGATAGAAGGGAGTGGGGTTTGCACAATGATGGAGGAGGAGGAGGAGGAGGAGGAGGAGGACAATGATTGTGGGGTCCTTGGTGCTCTCTGAGCTTGGTTGTTTTCTTGCAGACATTTCATGACCCAACTAAATAACATCATCAATGGTCCTTGGTAGGGGCATTGTTTATTGTTTATCTGGGTCTTGATTGCTGATCAGGAGGTGTTGTGGTCTATTAGCTTGCTGATTGTCTCTTTTGAACAGTATGTAGATGTTGTTTATCTGTTTGTGCTTGCTGATGGCTCATTTGTTTTGAGTACCAGCAATGTCAGTGGAACATCAAGGAGCCACCAAAACCATTCCCAACAACACTGGCAGGGCAAGCCACTTGTACATAAACAGAGAGCAAACCCCACTCCCTTCTAGCACTGATGATGTTACCTAGTTGCCTGCACTGCCAGGTGCAAAAAAAAAAAAGGTTCAATCAATCAGTCAATTTCAACTTCTCGCTGGAAAAAAAAGATCTTGCAAAGTTGGAATTGATTGATTGAACTTTTTAGCCCCACCCAGTCTGCCGTTACCACCGCAGCCACACCCACCCAATGGGCCACGGCCACAAAATTGGCCACACCCACAATTGGCCACACCCACACAATGGGCCACGTCCAACCGGCACCAGACGATACACAAATGGGTTTTGGGTTGCAGTTTGGGCACTCGGTCTCTAAAAGGTTCGCCATCGCTGGACTAACTTTACTTAAATACTGTAAACTGAGCTGGAGTTAATTTCCCCCCCCCCCCACATACAATACTGCAATTCAAATACTTGTATGGATAACGGATATTGAAATGAATATACCAATTGGAATCACACACATTGATATTATAGAGTGGTTTTTTTTCCCCTCCCTGGAAAAAAACCTAATAAATAAGCCGAATTTCTCAGGATACTAATGCTGGTGGCTATTGCCTAGTTTCAATTATCATTACACGCAGTTCATTATTCTGCTCCTGGTTCTTCAACTGTGAATTGTGAAGATCCCGCAAAGCCATTATAAAAAAAATAATAATAACTATCTCAGAGTTTGCAATTCTGTTGGCTGTCAATCTGTTTTAAATTAAGGAGCAGCTGGTAGGCTGTTCTGCTTCTGGATTATCATGAGAATCCCAGAACATTGTTTATCGATGAATATGGTTTATGAGCACGGCTTCAAAAAAACAACAACAACAACAAAAAGAGAAGTCTTGCTTTGGTAACATTTGTGTTCCATGCTCCATCAGAAGCAGGACTAGTCTCCTGAGCTAAATGTACCAGCTGCTTTGCAGTAATCCAACACACAAACATGTTGGAGTAGTTTGCCTCCTGGAGTTGTGGGTGCTCCATCGTGGGAGGTTTTCAAAAATAGACTGAACAACCATTTGACTAGGATGATTTAAGGTCTCCTCTCTTGAGTAGGAGGTTGGAGTAGAAGACCTCCGAGGACCTTTCCAGCCTTAATAATAACAATAAAGTTGGAAAGGATCTTGGAGGTCATCTAGTCCAACTCCCTGCTCAGGCAGGAAACCCTATACCATTTCGGACAAATGGCTGTCCAGTCTCTTCTTGAAAACTTCCAGTGTTGGAGCATTCACCACTTCTGGAGGCAGGTTGTTCCACTGGTTAATTGTTCTCACTGTCAGGAAGTTTCTCCTTAGTTCTAGGTTGCTTCTCTCCTTGGTTAGTTTCCATCCGTTGCTTCTTGTCCTGCCTTCAGGCGCTTTGGGGAATAGCTTGACTCCCTCTTCTTTGGGGCAGCCCCTGAGAGATTGGAACACTGCTATCATGTCCCCCCTCGTCCTTCTCTTCGTTAAACTAGACATACCCAATTCCATCAACCTTTCCTTCTATGTTTTAGCCTCCAGTCCCCTGATCATCTTTGTTGCTCTTCTCTGTACTCTTGTGATTCTATGATCTATGATGGAAAAAAAGACTGGTTTTATTATTATTATTTTTCCAGGTCCTTTCTTCTCTCGGGGGAGGGGGGGTAGCATGTCAAGACTGAAAATGTGGCAGCTACATGCCTTATTGTGTTCATCTGGTCATTAGAGTAAGGGGGGAGGCTTTGGATGGGTTAGTTAGAGAAACGAAACCTCTCCAGTTCTGCAGATGTTTCTTGAAACATAGATGTATAGAAATTTGTCGAGGACATTCTAACCATGGTGAAGAAGATAGCAGAAGGTTCTCCAAATGAGAAGGTGTTTACATGAATGACGTGGACCTCTGGGAGGCTTGGCTGGGAGTGTCATTGTTTATATGCTTTGGTTAGAC
Organism: Protobothrops mucrosquamatus; assembly: GCF_001527695.2. Lineage (NCBI taxonomy): Eukaryota > Metazoa > Chordata > Lepidosauria > Squamata > Viperidae > Protobothrops > Protobothrops mucrosquamatus. The sequence continues at coordinate 157,754 of NW_015387914.1, read as the reverse complement.
ATCTTGGGATTTTAGAGTTGGTTTTCCTTCACCAATGCCAGGGGTGGGGAACGTTGGCTCTTTTATGACTTGTGGACTTCAACTCCCAGAATTCTGAATTCAAAATTCTGGGAATTGAAGTCCACAAGTCGCCAAGGTTCCCCACCCCTGGCCTATACCTTGTCATGGAGTCCATTAATCAGTAAGATCCTCAGATATGAAAGATCTTACTGGTTTGGGCTTTATTTGGATACTCAAGCTGGAGGTTGACAGCACCATCCTGGACGTTTGTGCTCATAACTTATCTCTTTCCATTCTTAGGGACTTCCAGCCTGCAGGAGAATCGGCCACCAAAACCAGTTACCGGCGGGCCACCCCCCACTTCCCAAGGCTGTCTCGGAACCACACCAGGGAATCCCGCAATCCGGAACCTCAAAGTGGTGACCTTTGACCTGTGACCCCTGCAAGGACCTGGTCGTGTAGGCAGCCGTTGAGTTTGCCCTGAGGATCCAAGTCTGTGTGAGGCGACGAGAAGCAGCCAACAACGGGATGGAAGCGATCCTCCGAAAAAATACCGCCCTGTTGAAAGGCTCCGTTGCCCACAATTGAACAAGCCACCTTCGGAGTCCCAGTCCTTTCCCAAAACAGGGAGGGCTCTCTTTTGCCCCAGGGCAGTGTTTTCTGCTCTTTAAGTTGTGTGAACTGCAACTCCCAGAATTCCCCAGCCAGCCGTTCCTCGGCTGGGGTACTGGGGTACTCTGGGAGTTGAAGTCCACCCATTTTAAAATTCTCAAGATGGAGAAATACAGCGAGAGAGGGAGGGAGAAAAAAGGAAGGGAGGAAAGAAAGGAAGGAAGGATCGAAGAAAGAAAAAGAAAGAAAGAAAAAGAAAAAAGAGAAGGAAAAAAAAGGAAGGAAAGAAAGAAAGAAAGAAAGAAAGAAAGAAAGAAAGAAAGAAAGAAAGAAAGAAAGAAAGTTTCCATTTTCTTTGATTAATCCCATAAGCACCATAGCTCCTTTTTCATCTGTGAGAGTTTTTATACATCTTACGATGGTGATACACTTTCCTCTGGAACCAGAATTGTTGTCCTCACCTTCCAGATTCCTCAGAATGACGTTTCCCATAACTGCACCTATAGTGAGCATTATCGAGCTATTTATTATAAGCCCTCCTCTCCCCCCCTCCCCACTACCCTTTATTTTTGCTCTCTTTTTTCTCTCCCACGTTGGAGCAGTAAGAAGCAACAGGGGGACGGTTTTCATGTTTCTCTGCCATTCATCCCCGATCTTGTCAGGCCAAAACCACCGATTCATTGATGAATCATCTTTGCTTTGATGTTAAGGCCGTTGTTTGACATTCATCATTCTTTTGTTGAAGTGGAATTATTAACGATGAGCCAGGAGGGGGAGGGCCCCCCCCGGGAAAAAGCTTCCCGAGCAGAAACTTTCCACCTGTTTGCTTGAACTTCTACTATTGATTTTTTGGGGGAGCATGTTAACTAAAAGGCCTCTCTCTCAGCATCAGAATAAGTGGACCGCTTCAGGCCGTTCTTTTCATCCTCTTAAAAAAAAAGAAAGAAAGAAAGAAAGAGAGAGAGAGAGAAAGAAAGAAAGAGAGAGAGAGAAAGAAAGAAAGAAAGAAAGAAAGAAAGAAAGAAAGGAAGGAAGGAAGGAAGGAAGGAAGGAAGGAAGGAAGGAAGGAAGGAAGGAAGGAAGAAAGAAAGAAATGGAAATCAGCTTAGCAAAGACTTCAAAAAGGAAACAACCGGGGCTCGTCCCCATGAACTGAAAGGTTTTCTCGTAAAAATGACTCAAAGGGTCCAAAGAGAAGCGATGGGACAGCTGAAGGGGAAAATGGAGCCCAGTTCACTCAGAACAAACACCCTACGCTTGCCTAGGCTGTCGATCATAACTCAGCTCTTCTTCCTCTCTCAAGACCCTTCTCTCAGCGCTTAGCAAGGATGAAGTCTACCCTTCCTTGAAAGAGCATCCACGTCTCCAAGTCAATATTTAAATAGGGTGCACCTCTATTTTATTCTATAATGGGCTGACCCTCCCCTTGTTGAATAACAAAGCAGTTTCCCAGAAAAGCATCTGCATGCAGATAGGTTTTTTTTTGCACTCTCCCTGTTTCCAAATAACGGACGGATTCACGAACGGTTGAGCAAGCTGGTAGTTAGCTCAAAAGAGCATGGAGTAATCAACTGTTGGGGAGTTAGATCCGTCTGAATGAGCACAAATCAGCGAGACTTAAGTGTGAATGACGACGAGGAACTGGGTGGGATTCCTGTCCAGTGTTGATTGCGCTGGCCTTGTGGATAATCCCCCAAGTTTTGGGGGCAGCCGCATCGCAGCTGAAATTGAGACGAGATGGATTTTACTAGGTGCTCGGCAATGACTCGTTTTGAGCATGGCTGAACAATGAAAATTTTATCTTTGCATTCTTATTCCCCTTCCTGTTTTTTTTCCCAACGGTAAGACCTGCCAGATCTTTTGATCAGAAGTCTCCGCCAAGGACTTTTGTTTCCTCAAATCCTACCTAGATCAAAGGAAGTTGGAGAAAGCCGTCACGGGAGCCAGTCAGAATTTGACTCAGGAACATAGAAGGAGGTTATGTTGAAGGCGCGAGGCTATCAAGAATATCTCTTTTTTTAAAAAGGAAAAGAATAATGTGGCCAATGAGGCATTAGCAGAAATCGCATTAAGAGATGGTATTCTGTTAGGACTTGCATGCCAAGAATGAGGAATGGGGAAAAGCTGCTAAAATGGGTGGGAGAAATCACCTGTTCCCAAGCCATCAAATCTGCATTCTTAGCTCCTTGGAAGTTCCTAGCTTTCCATTTTTTGAAGGCTGGGCGGGCGGGCAAGAGATTGTATGTCTTCTTCTAACCAAGCAGGGCTGTGGACAGGGATCGATACAAAAGAGGAGGGATTTCGTAGCGTGCCTAGAGTGGCTTTGCTGCTTAGCAATAAGTGGCTTTTTCATATAATTCTCACAGGCCAAAGCATGCCATTGTGTTGTGCGAATTCAAGCTTTGGGGCCCGTCCCGTTGATTACAGTTGGACTTAAGCCGTGGAGAGATCAAGCTTCATGAGAATTCAAGGCACATGAGTGCAAATGCAATGTATATTTCATTTCTATGTTCTGGAACACATAACTCTAAACCAGTGTTTCTCAAGTTGAAAAGGTGTGGATTTCCATTCTCAGATTCCCCCCCCCCGCCAGCTAAGTTCACGAGGGAATTCTGGGAACTGAAGTCCACATCTCTTCAGGTTGCTAAAGTTGAGAAAGACTAGAATACTCTAAAATAAGACAGCCATAGCCTGGTTGTCTATCTAATTTTCTTTAATGAGTGGCAAAGAGCTAGGTCAGAGGTAGGCAACCTTGGCTCTTTTATGACTCGTGGACTTCAACTCCCAGAATTCCTGAGCCAGCATGGCTCAGTTTGGAAACCTCTCCCTTTCCCCTCAGCATGGCTGGCTCAGGAATTCTGGGAGTTGAAGTCCACGAGTCATGAGGGGGCCATAGTTCCCCCATACTGGCTCAGGAATTCTGGGAGTTGAAGTCCACGAGTCATAAAAGAGCCCAGGTTGCCTACCCCTGAGCTAGGTAAAAGTGAAAAAAAAAACCACAAAGGAAAAAAAATAGCTTCTTTTGGGGAAGCGAGAAATGAATCTTCTTCTCAACCTCCAAATCGTAGCCAGAATATATATATATCACTTCCTCTTCTTCTAACTAGGTATCTGATGCGCCCTGCATAAGGACTTTCAGCACACTTATTCAACTCAGCTCCTCATTCCTGGGAAACCTTCTAAATTTGTCTCAAGCCACATAATAAAAACCATTGTGCGGGCTTAACAAATCACACCTCATTGGAGAAGATTAGTACTTTCCTAAGCCGCTCCTATTGCACAATGGCAGTCAACGCCCTTGTCTTGCTTTTCAAAAGAGCTTGCGGGTTGTAAAAACACACTGATGGAGTTTAATGTGGCCAGCGGTCAAGAGATAAGACACCCTGGCAGTAAATTTAAAATTTGACTCGCAGAGCAAGCCTGTATGCATAAGAGTTCAGCTTGCGGCCCTGACATGCATACTTCATCTTATAGGAAGAGATGTTTAGTTGTTAGCTGTCAAATGAAATGAATAGGGGGTTTTTAAAAGGCAGTGTTGACTGGACCGCTCACAGCAGCAATAATGAATGAGATCTGGACTGTGCAAACATCTCAGTCAGTAATGAGAAATTACTTGTCGAGTCATATTAATGAGGGCGGAAGCGGTTACCTGCTTGGAGAGATTTCAGGTCTGGAAAAATGGGGTCAGAGCTAGACATAGCGGTGTGAGAATGTGCCTCAGAGGAAGAAAAGATGGGAGTCATCCCACTTCTTGCTTACTCTTTCGCTTGACCTTCCCAAACTGAATGACTTCCGATATAGTAGCCATATAGTAGTCATGGCTGGCTAGGAATTGGAGGTCCCCGTTTCTAGCTTGGTTCCCGATGGAGATGCTAAATTGTCTCTTGTCCTTAAGTGGGAACTCTTCTTCACTTCCATTGCTCAGTTGAGTTTGTTCCTTGGCATCGCTGATGGGAAGAGAACCCTTGTCTCTTGTCCTTAAATGGAAACTCTTCTTCACTTCCGTTGCTTAGTTGAGTTTGTTCCTTGGCATTGCTGATCAGAAGAGAACCCTCTTCCATATTTGAAGCTTACAGAGAACTGAGGCATAATTCTTTTTTTCCCCAAAAAAAGAGATTAATAGAATTAAGAACATCCGTTCCTTGAATTGTCCCAAGGATCAGTGTTGTGAAAGGAGGTAGACCTGTGGTTCTGAACACTTAAAGCGATGCAGTAGAGAACATGGATCTTCTGATGATGTTCTAGATGAGGCGGGCGGTCTCCAAACTTGGCAACTTTTAAGACTTGTGGACTTCAACTGTCAGAAATTCCCCAGGCAGCTGAGGAATTCTAGGAACTGAGATCCACAGGGCCATAGGATCTGAAAGATGAAATGGGATTTATTGTGGCACAGTTGTTCACTCAGCTGGTTTTTGCACCCTCCCTGTTCCTTCTCTCTGTCAGGAATATTGACCGGTCCCAACAGTGGCTTAAAATTGCAATTTTGGCTCTTAACGTTTTTGTGCAGACTGTCTCCAAATTGGTTTCAGTCCTCAGCTGCTTCTGGAGAATGGTGTGCAACGCGTTGCTCCAAGCTTGATGGAGCTCAAGAGCCGATGCTATTTGAACGGCTCTTGCCCTAGCAGGCCAGGAGGGCTCCAGCCTCAAAGGAGAACTCCTCATGAGTAAGCTGGTTTTACTGGTTTCTGGAAGTTTGCCTTGACCCTAGTGATTTAGTTTTGGAAATCTCCACTCTCTTGCTTCTGGGTGGTTTGTGGTTTTCTGCCTCTCGGCAGGGTGTTGAATCTGGATGTCTCCTCCCCCTCCCCTCCTATTCGCTCAGTCTCTGACTGTTTCTGCTAGACCAATAACGTCATCATGGATAACCTGCTGCATGTTAAAACCGATCCATACGTTCAAGTTTTAAAAAATGTATTTGATGTTTTTATACTTCATCCATCCTTACATGGGGAAAGGTTCTGAGAAGTATATTGCTCCATTTCTCTCCTGGGATTCCCTTCTCTTCTTCCTCCCTCCCCTTCCTCATCCCTTCCCTTCCCTTCCTCATCCCTTCCCTTCTTCATCTCTTCTCTTCCTCATCCCTTCCCTTCTTCATCTCTTCTCTTCTCTTCCTTTCCTTTCCCTTCCTCATCCCTTCCTCATTCCTTCCCTTCCTCATTCCTTCTCTTCCTTTCCCTTCCCCTTCCCCTTCCCCATCCCTTTCCTTCGTCATCCCTTCTCTTCCTTTCCCTTCCCTTTCCTTTCCCTTCCTCATCCCTTCCTCATTCCTTCCCTTTCTTATCCCTTCCCTTCCTCATCCCTTCTCTTCTCTTCCTTTCCTTTCCCTTCCTCATTCCTTCCTCATTCCTTCCCTTCCTCATCCCTTCCCTTCTTCATCCTTTCTCTTCCTTCCCCTTCCCCTTCCTCATCCCTTCTCTTCTCTTCCTTCCCCTTTCCCTTCCCCTTCCTCCTCCCTTCCCTTCTTCATCCCTTCTCTTCCTTTCCTTTCCCTTCCCCATCCCTTCCCTTTCTCATTCCTTCTCTTTCTTTCCCTTCTCTTCCCCTTCCCCATCCCTTCCTCATCCCTTCCCTTCTTTATCTCTTCTCTTCCTTTCCTTTCCCTTCCTCATCCTTTCCCTTCCCTAATATTGACTGAATCGTTCTCCATGAAGCTTCAGAAGGAAAAGCCAGCCTTACCTTATTTGCATAAAGTTGCTCTAAAATGGCTTAAGATGGCTCTTAAATCTAATGAAATGATGGAAAATAGAACATTCCTACTTTGCAACTCCTATCCTGTTTTGTAATCTGCCCTATCCTGAAGTAATACTTTTTATACCTGGGACTAGGCGAAGGATGAGAAGTATATTGGTGTTTTTGATCTGTTCAGGTTTGAGCGTAAAGAAAAAAAACGGTATTAATTCTGATATATGTATATAATGTAGCCCAAAACCGCTTCTATTAATATAAGTATTATTTTAACCCAAGATCTGTTACATCATTCTAAACCTTATGTATATATAATTTTCTAAAAAAACAAACAAAAAAACCCCCACTTCCCTTGTATTAATATTTCTTTCGGAAAGAAAAGTGCTGTGTGGCCATTTTGTTATAACCTGGCTAAAAACGCTAGTTTGCTATGGATGAAATAAAGGACATTTTGTATATTTAAAAGCTTTTTATCATATTGCCAGCCTGATTAAGTGTTCTGGATCGTACTGACTTTTAAGAATTTAAAATTTTAGAAGCAAAATTCAGATGCTGGGCAACCAGTTCATATTTATGACGGTTGCGGGTGTCCTGAGGTAATGTAATCACCTTTTGCGATCTTCTGACAAGAAAAGTCAGTTGGGAAGGCAGATTCACTACATTTATTTCCGGGAGGCATGATGAGTATCAAAAATGTCAAGTACCAAACATTTTTTTTTCCTCTTAAGGAATAATGTCGTGAGTCACATGGCAGCCAACACTGACAAGTTCTAGCTTGGGCATTGAGTACTAAACAAAGGATGAGCACGTGGGACGAAGTTTTCACGTCGAAATCAAAGCAGTTGAGTACCGAGGTACCACTGTGTATTGAATGTGAAACGGGCCTCCGGAAGTTGTGGATGCTCCAACCCTGGAGATTTTTTTAAAGAAGAGATTGGACGACCATTGGTCTGACATGCTATTTCAGGCTCTCCTGCTTGAGCAGGGGGTTGGACTAGATGACCTCCAAGGTCCCTTTCAACGCTGTGATTTCTGTTATTCTGTTACATTGGGGGAAGCGAAGAATAATAGGACAATAAAACAATCTGTACTTTAAGAATCTGTGATTCTGTTATTCTGGGTCAACCTATTCTCTAAAGCACCAGAGGGCAGGACAAGACACAACGGATGGAAAATAATCAAGGAGAGAAGCAACCTAGAACCAAGGAGAAATTTCCTAACAGTTGGAACAATTAACCAACGGAACGATTTGCCTCCAAAAGTTGTGGGTGCTCCATCACTGGAGGTTTTTTAAGAAGAGACTGGATGACCATTTGTCTGGAATGGTATGGGGTCTCCTGCTTGAGCAGAGGTTGGACTAGAAGACCTCCAAGGTCCCTTCCAACTGTTATTCTGTTATTCTATTATTCTTCCCACTTCTCCTCTTAAACTGCTTCCAGAACCTAGCATTTCATAATGGCACATCCAGTGAAATGATAGATAGGCTGACATTTATATTTCATTATTGTACCCATATAATAATACATAATGCATATTGTCACATACACACGCAACAATAAATACAACTAATTTGGGGGAGTCAACTGAATAGGTTAGAAGACTACACAACCGAGCTGAAACCTATTGGATTTTTCTCCATCTTGCTACTATGGAAAACAGTGAATAACGAATCTGAAGCAAGCAACAATTTGTTCCCATTCCTGTAAGCCATTTGTAAAATAGAAAGGGGGGGGGGGGAAACCCAGAACTAAATGCCAGAAATGTAAAAGGGCAGCAATCTACTTAGCTGCATTTAACATGTCAGGCTGCAAAACAAAGGTGACAAAAAATTACTGCAAATCAAGAGAGGGAATTAGCACGTGTGTCTCTGTGTGTGTGTGTTCGTGAGAGAGAGCTTTTTAAAACAAACAAAATACAAATAATAAAGCGGTACGGGTGTTTTTAAAAAACCCCATATATATATATATTAAATTCATCTTCCCAAATTATGCAAATATTAAGGAATCCTAGGGTCTGAACTATCGCCAGTAAAAAGAAAGCCATATTTAACGTGAAATTGGGTATGTCTAGTTTAATGAAGAGAAGGACGAGGGGGGACATGATCTCCATTCCTGCATTCACTCAAAAGACCTTCAAGGACTTTGGGACAACTTCCATCATCTCTAGCAGCCAAGCCAATACTGACCCACAGGCAAAAAAGAAAAAAATCCTGTCTCACACACTGTAGTCCTTACATCTAGAGATTAGGGAGCACTCATGATCTTGAACTCTTGAATATTTACACCATATTAAGCGAGGCACGATAGCCTCTCTATCAAGATTGCTATCGCTGTTTGCTTATTACACAATTGAGGACAAAGCAAGCAGAGAATTTTAATATCTTACTAGGGAAGTTTTCTGCCTGAGATGCAGGCAAGTGAGCAGGAAGGGAAAAGCCACTTCTGAAAAGTGAGCTTTCCACCGTCTCAGAGAATGGGGAATAACTGATCAATGACCTTGTTAACCGCAAAGTGTCCAGTGTGTTCCAGAAACTTGACAACCTTCCAAATACACTTGGCAACCCTGTCACCGATGAAATTTACCCCCTGCCTTTATTTCTGGAGGTAATGTGAACGAACAGGCATTGCATATGGTCAAAATGCAATCAAAAGCTGTGAATATAAAATCGGATGTTTCTATTTTTTTCCCCCCATCTGGGCTGCCCGTTCATCTATTCAGCAATGGATTAATTGTGGTGTTGCTGTTTTGTCTGCATTCCTGGAGGGAGGACCCAATGCTTTTCTGGTGGGGAGAAAATTTCTTCTTTTTGTGTGAAAAGGGGGCAGTGAGTTTCTTGATTAGCAGAAAGATGTAGGCGAAGGAGTGGCAGAACCTGGGGCGGGGTGGAGTCAAAAGAGGGCTCAGCCTAGAATCCCTACATAGCCACAAGCAAACTTAAGTCCACCTCCCTTGAATTTCGTTGACCTTTATTTAATTCCAAGCAGGTGCTAACCGTTAGGTGAGAACGTTCCCATGCATAAGCATGGATAGCAATAACTCAGTTTAATTGGACCTTTATGTCTGAACCTGATCTTTCCTGCCTGACAAAGAGGGCAATGTGGCAATAGGGCAGTGAGTCTCTTTCTTGGTGGACAAGGGGCAATGCCATATCAAAGCGTGGCTTAACCCTTGATTTACCACTGAGAAGAATGATTATACCTTTTTTTTTCATGATACTTCCAAGCTGGATGACCCTTTCCTGATGCTAATGCTCCATTCCACATGACCAACGGTATGAATCTTTTCCCATATCAAAAGTGTACTCTGTTTTTTTACAGTTCACTGTATGTTCGCTCCAAAGGAACATTCTGTCTCTGCAAAATAAATTGGTCTAACAATCCAATAATAATCTAACAATCCAATCCACACTTATCCAATAAGTGTGGTGAAATGTCCAACTAGACTGGAGGGAGGCGTTAAGAAGGGGACAAGCTTAGAATCCTTGACTGCAGAAAAGGGCACGAGCCTCACCTTCCCCCCCTCCACCATATCCCTGCAGTCTTATCTGACCGTTCCCAGGGAAATGCGGTCAGACTGGCAAGTTTTTTGTAACTTAGGTGACTAACAATAAAGATTCTGCTCGAGGTGATTCACGAATGGTTCCAGTTGCTCGCATGATTAAAAACGGAGGGATTGCGTGATTAAAAACGGAGAGATTGTAGCACCAATATTACTGGACGAAATATCTAATGATGATGATGATGATGATGATGATGATGATGATGATGATGATGATGATGATAATAATAATAATAATAATAATAATAATAATAATAATAATAATAATAATAATAATAATAATAATAAAGTTGGAAGGGACCTTGGAGGTCATCGAGTCCAACCCCCTGCTCAGGCAGGAAACCTTACACCATTTCAGACAAACGGCTGTCCAGTCTCTTCTTAAAATCTTCCAGTGTTGGAGCATTCACCGCTTCTGGAGGCAGGTTGTTCCACTGGTTAATTGTTCTCACTGTCAGTAAGTTTCTCCTTAGTTCTAAGTTGCTTCTCTCCTTGATCAGTTTCCACCCGTTGCTTCTCGTCCTGCCCTCAGGCGCCTTGGAGAATAGCTTGACTCCCTCTTCTTTATGGCAGCCCCTGAGATACTGGAACACTGCTATCATGTCCCCCCTCGTCCTTCTCTTCTTTAAACTAAACATACCCAATTCCAGCATGTCGTGATAGTCACTAACTCTGGGTTGAAAGGAACGGGATGTAAAAGGAAGCCAAACAGACTCCACATACATTTTTCTGTAAGTCATTGGTTCTCCAAGATAAGAAGTTAAGAAGGAAATTTGAGCATCTGTAGTGGGGTTTTTTTTTCCAGTTTAATTCAATGGAAACCATTAGAATAAGGCTGGAAAGAAGAAGGGGGGGGGAAAAAGGTATGGCTTTTTCACCTGGGAAACTCCATCAGAATATGTAGTGATAGCCACTAACTTAAATGGCTTTGAAATGCTGAACATCAGAATGATAGAGAGTAGCGCTCTCTTTTGCTAATAAAGCTGCTTTGCAAGTTATATCTCCAGAGGCCCAGGAGAGCTGTATACAAGAAGATGCTAGGTGAATTAATCCAGCAGCAATCCTGCTAGGTTGTTTTTTTTTGATAGCCGTAATAAATATAACCTCCAGGTTGGTTACAGTGCGCCTTGGAACGTTTGGTGACAAGCTAGCAAATTCAAGGTCCTGATAGAACTGCTAGGGCTTAATTCAATCCTAAACGCTAAAAAAAAATATTTTTATATATAGAGAGATGAGAATTAAAGGGTGGTGCCCTCAAATTTAAAAAGGAAAATAAGGGCTTTTTAGCAGAGAGGAAAGGAAAGAAAGAAAGAAGGAAGGAAGGAAAGAAAGAAAGAAAGAGAAAGAAAGAAGAAAGAAAAAAGGAAGGAAAGGAAAGAGGAAGGAAGGGAAAAAAGGAAGGAAGGAAAGGAAGGAAAGAGAAAGAAAGAAAGAAAGAAAGAAAAAGAAAGAAAGAAAAAGGAAGGAAGGGAAAGAGGAAGGAAGGGGGAAAAAGAGGAAGGAAGGAAAGAAAGAAAGAAAGAAAGAAAGAGGAAGGAAGGAAAGAAGGAAGGAAGGAAGGAAAGAGGAAGGAAGGAAAATAAAAAAGAAAGGAAGGAAAGAGGAAGGAAGGAAAAGAAGGAAGGAAAGAAGAAAGAAAGAAAAAGAAAGAAAGAAAGGAAGGAAGGAAAGAGGAAGGAAGTAAAATAAAAGGAAGGAAGGAAAGAGGAAGGAAGAAAAGAAAGAAAAAAGAAAGAAAGAAAGAAAGAAAGAAAGAAAGAAAGAAAGAAAGAAAGAAAAGAAAAAACCAAACACCTCTTTATCCAGGTGCTGACGTTAAGTCAGCAATTACAAATTTTTCTCATTTTCTCCATCTGACTGTCTTTAATTGGGATGGTAACTTCATCAGATATGTTCCATTTCTTAGAAAAGGTGGGCAGCGGGCTACCGGCCGTGCTTGATCAATAATTGGAATCCAAACCAGCTCAACATTTCAGCAAAGGTTTTGCCGTAGGCTTTCCAAAACCTGAAGACAGACCAATGCATTATTTGCCTCCATTCTTGACTTTTCGGCCGGAGGCTATTTATTTTTGTTTGCTATGAGTTTGGTTGCAAGCATATTTAAAAACTGGGCCTTTATGCGCAGTACCATTTCATGCTCAGGAACAATGTCAGGAAAGCTCTATTCAGTGTGAAGATTTGCATCGAGTCCCTAGCAGTCACCAGAAAGAAACCCAGATATGCACAGTCTTATCAATCCGATTTATTTTAAAGGGAGGGAGGGCTAAGTTGCAGAACCCTGAGCCCTGAATACAGGGGCTTCAGCACAGCATTTATCAGTAAATTTATTAGAAACTCTTTGATCTTCCCACATCATCTCCTCTTCACACGGTAGGGAAGTTTCCACTTCTTCCCTGATAGAACATAGAATAATAGGGTTGGAAGGGACCGTGGAGATCTTCTAGTCCAGCCTCCTGCCCATGTCAGGAGATCCTATTCCGGACAAATGGCTGTTCAGTCTCTTCTTGAAAATATTAAAATAAACATTATATTAAAAGTAAGTCAGACTTTCAAACTATCGTCCATTTTTCCAGACTTCCAGGTTGTCTCGGGTGACAGATGGGAAGGGCATCAGGTGAACATCCTAGCTCAGTGGTGGCGAACCTATGGCACAGGTGCCAAAGGCAGCACTCAGAGCCCTCTCTGTGGGCACACGTGCCGTTGCCCCAGCCTTGCCTCCCCCCACAACCCCCTCCTCTCCAGCAGCCCCCCTGGAGGAGAGTCGCCCTCGAGCATGGCCCACGTGGAGCAGCGCAGCCAAGGACACGGCAGCCAGGCAGCGTAGACAAGACTCTGCCCTCACGCCCTATCACGCACAGTTGATGCTGCGGGGCGCGGGCAGAGGGCGTGGCCAACATGGCGCTGCTGGGGGATCTGCGGTGGGCCCTGGAGGCGGTGAGTGGCCCTACGGGCAGGCGGGTGAGGGCGGAGCAGGGGCAGGGCAGGGGGTGGAGCGGGGGCATGGCCAGTTTTTGGGCACTCGGTCTCTAAAAGGTTCGCCATCACTGTCCTAGCTGGTTTCTCTCTTCTAGCATTCAGGAGCGTGTTGTTTCTGGATACTTTTCCTTCTATCTTCTGAGCTAGCATGCTGGCTGTGAGGTTTCTCCAACCAGATCTGGGTAGTAAATCAGAACCCTTCAAAGCTTGCCCAGCTAAACTCATTTCCTACACAAAGACTTGGCTGAAGAGGACCGCCTTGCTTAGACAAGATTCCTCATTGCCAACAAGGATGCAGCCAAATGAAACAGTTAATTGCCTTCTGCTAGCATGAATGTGCAAATGTGGCTTCTAACCGTAAACGGTAGCTTTTTTTTCTTCCTGCCATTCCCATGAATTACGGATCTGTTGTTGATGGCATTTAAGGTAGCCATTGAGTAGTGACAAAGCTGCCAACTCTGACCTGTGAACTCTTGGCCAACTTCTGAACCACCTTCAGGTGAGGAGAAGAATAGTGACATATCAGCAGTATGGAACTAGGATTCAGCTCCTGGCCATGTCAGTGTTTGTAAATGGAATGATGGGAGGGCCAGTTTGCTTTCAACGCAGGCAGTAAAATGTTTTGGGCTGCATTGCAGGGGAACATGGAAAAGCTATGTGAAATCAGTTGTTGGAGAACGTGGAGAGGAGAATGGGACTCGAAGCATTAGCTGGTTGGTTTAGGGCAGGGGTCCCCAACCCCCGGACCATGGATCAGCACCGGGCCGCGGCATGCCAGCAACCAGTCCGCACAAACAAGCAAAGCCCCATCCATGGGATGCAGGCAGCACACAAAACCATGCACGCTCCGGTCCACGGAAAAACCTTTCTCCATGGAACCGGTCCCTGGTGCCCAAAAGGTTGGGGACCTCTGGTTTAGGGGATGTTGGCCTGCTACTTTTAATTTCCCACTATCCTTGTAAAAAATTCTGCATCGGGGCACTGTGGGTGTTTTGAAATAGCAGCAGCTAGCAACGAAGGACCAAAACCAATTCAAACCTGTTGGAAACGAGAGAGGGGGGAAAAAACAAGGAAAAGATTGTATTTGCACATACACACACACACACACAAGAGCTGTGTTTAACTGAATTATGGTTTACCAAGTCTAATTTTCTGGGTGTGCATGGCACACTGAACCATCATCTAACTACACGTGTTGAATTTTGTGACCTTCTGACAGGGTGCATAAGGCTAACGTTAGTTGGTTTGTTTGTGATTTGCTGTGCAGGGCAAACACAGTTCAAAAAAAAAAAGAGCTGCAGTTTTTCTGAAGCTTGGAGCCATTCTTCAAGACGTTGGTTTTGCTCTGCTTGTCTGACCGTAAATACAACAGATGTCTCAAGGACACTATCCTCTCCATCTCCTTCTGTCTTTGCAAGATGAATCAAATCTCGGCTTTACCAACTCTGAAAGTTTGGGCTACTTGGGGAAATGGAGAAGACTCCCAAAAGATAAGACGTCTTCGCCGAGAATTTGTACCTCGTCTGGCAGGTTAAAGGGTGTGTGTGTGTGTGTGTGTGTGTGTGTGTGTGTGTGTATAAGACTGATAATTTGCCCCATTCCTCTTGGATGACTGTGCACAAAGATATGAAGCAACCCAAACAATTTGCAGGGTTTGCCTAAAATTGCTAGCCTGGAGCAGGAGATTCCATCTGCTTGAATACTATCTAGATTTTTGTTGTTGTTGTTGTTATTGCAGGAGCTTGGAAGCCATTTTGTAATCCATAAAGTTGGCTGATTTCTGTCCAGCTCTTCTCAGAACTTCCTGAAGAATAAAGATGAGCAGAAAGGACATTGTAGAACAGTGGTTCTCAACCTGTGGGTCGGGACCCCATTTGGGGTTGATCGACCATTTCACGGGAATTAGGATAGGATGGAATGGAATGGAATGGAATGGAATAGAATAGAATAGAATAGAATAGAATAGAATAGAATAGAATAGATGCAATGGAGAATAGAATAGAATAGAATAGAATAGAATAGAATAGAATAGAATAGAATAGAATGGGATAGGAATAGAATAGAATAGAATAGAATAGAATAGAATAGAATAGAATAGAATAGAATAGAATAGAATAGAATAGAATAGATGCAATGGAGAATGGAATGGAATGGAATAGAATAGAATAGAATAGAATAGAATAGAATAGAATAGAATAGAATAGGGATAGGAATAGAATAGAATAGAATAGAATAGAATAGAATAGAATAGAATAGAATAGAATAGAATAGAATAGAACACTGAACAACAGTAGACTTGGGACTTTAATACACACAATTTTAGATAGGTGGATTCTCCTTGTAACTGACACATCTAATGACTGCAGTGGTGTCTTTCTGATCTCTGGCTGAGGTCCCTTGAGTTTGCTAGTTCTTCTGTGAGTGCAAAGAAGCTGTCTTCCTGCTGTGAAAAGGAGAGGAGGGAAAACACACACCCTCGAGTGTATTTCTGAGTAGAAATTGCAGTATTCCCTGTAAAAGCTGAGGCTGTGTTTTTTTAAAAAAAGGACTTGCCAAGAGGAAGCAACGTTGCAACCAGTTACATATATGCCTTCATGGTGGTTGGCCCCCAAAAGGTTGGAGAAAGCAAGAGAGGACCAGAATAAAAATGGGGTGTAATCTTTGACCCAAAGCTATTGAGGTGTCTTCTATTTTTATCCCCGGGAATCAAATAAATCAGACGAAATATCTAATTCACTGGGAATAGCAAAAATGCCTATGGCTGGAAAAAAACACCACACCAGCATTGTCTCTCTTGTCTCTTGGGAGTGCTGTTGAGAATGGTGTAGGCTGAATTAGAACACTTCTGAAAACGAGCAGGTCTAGGTAGGTCATGTTCTTGAAGTTCACTCGACTCACCGAGATGAGTTTCTAAGTCAACAGAGCTATGGGCAGTCAACTTTGAATCCTTGCTTTTGACTTCAGTTATTGAGCCTGCTGTGGAGATGTTCTTGTTCTTTTCCTTGACTAGCCAAGAAATTGGATTTTTCCATCTGCTGTTGCAGCTGAATCTGTCAGTCTTATTGGGGGTGGGAGAGAGGGAGAAGGAAGAAAATAGATTGTACTTTTGTCTGCCACGTGGATTCGTCGAGAAGAACTTGACCTCTAGAAGCCAACAGACCGGGCCCGTCTCATTTTTCACAAGCTCTTTCTGCAAGAGTGGGAGCAGAGAAACCCAAATTGGCACCTTGGCTTCCAAAGATTTCCTTGTCATTGGCCTTGTCCTACATCGTTTCCTTTAATGCCGCACTGAACTGGGGAATGACAGTGGGATCACAGCCCTAGCAGTCTCTGGAGAAATAATGAAGAAGTGTCGACATGCTCAGGAAACCTCTGATGGGTGCTCAAGTTTGAACAGTCTTTTGGAAAAGAAAATGAAAAAGACAAACCAAGGAGAAATGGGCCAATGGTCTCTTCTTAGGATAGTATGTGAAAAAGACCTTGAGAAGTGAAGAAATGTTGCTTAAGGAAGGGTTGGATAAGAGAGTACCTAGCCTGCAGATCCATAATGGGAGGGCTAAAGGGCTCAGAAGAGACCCTCCCTACCACAACAGATTAACAGAATTGTAAAAAATCTTGGAGGTCTTCTAGTCCAACCCCCTGCTCAATCAGGAGACCATTTCAGACAAATGGCTGTCCAATCTTTTCTTAAAAGCCTCCAGTAATGGAGCACCCATAACTACTGGAGGCAAGTCATTCCACTGGTTAATTGTTCTAACTGTCTGGAAATTTCTCCTTAGTTCTAGGTTGCTTCTCTCTTTGATTAGTTTCCATCCATAACCTTCTCAGGCTGTAAAAGAGATGGCGGGAGATGTGTACTTTTAGACTTGCAAAACCCCATCAACCTTCTAATTAACAAATAAAAGCTACACACAACCAGCAACTATATATAATGTGTAGTACAGCCCAGTGCACATATTCTGGAGAGAGAGAGAAGTTCCCTAATGATGATGGGCTTCAGCATGAGCCCAAAAGCTTGTAAGAAAAAAACTTTGGTCTCGGTGACCGACTCAGATTGGATACTGCAACATTATCCTGAGATGGATGGATAGATGGATGGATTGATTGATAGATAGATATAGAAATAGAGATGATAGATAGATAGATAGATAGATAGATAGATAGATAGATAGATAGATGGATGGATGGATGGATGGATGGATGGATGGATGGATGGATGGATAGATAGATAGATAGATAGATAGATAGATAGATAGATAGATAGATAGATAGATAGATAGATAGATGACGGATAATAGATGATAGTAGATAGACAGATGATAGACAGATAGATAGACAGACAGACAGTAGATATTTCAAACTACTTACTTATTGCGGCCAAACAAACTCCATGATTGTGTCACAAAGTCACCAAGCACGAAATTCAAGTGCCAGGAGACTCCTCCTTCACCTGGTTACCCTTTAGTCACCTATTTCATAATTTCAATTTGATAGCAACTTCTGGAGGTCTGGGAGCTGTACCTTAAAGACCCCAGATGGCCCTCAGAGTTGGAGATGTACCTCTGTGCCCTACGCAGAGATGATGTCAGAATCCATTGCTGGCCTTTTGAGCATCTGAGTGTGGATCTGGGTGGGGGGGGGAAAGGGGGGCAACGGCTTCTGAGCCTCCCATAGACAAATGCCTTGACCCAGCCAGATCTAACCGTCTTTAGCTGGGTGAGTTTTACGATCTCTGAACGGAGCTACGGCTTCCAAGATCCTACAGTGGCGCTTGCCATTTTATGTATTTAATTTTATGATGTTGCATGCTGGTGGGTGGGGGGCAGAAAGTGATAAAAGTGAGCGAGAGAAGAAGAGGATGGTGAATTTTTTCCCGGGTGCAAGGAAGGGGCATAGATTGCCTGGTAGCTCTGGGACCCCCGAGCATAATATTTGAGCTGGTGAAACAGTTCAGCATTCAGTTCTGCCAACGCAGGATTTGATTCTACCCCTTCCAAAGATGGAGCATGATTAGTCCTTGAAATGCATTTATGTATCACAGATCAAATAAAAATTTCTCTCCTCTCCTTCCCCACCAAAGGAGAGAAGGGCTAAGAAAGAAAAGCAAAAGGTTTCTGTGATATTGATTTTACAAAGCCCTATTTAACAGAAGATAATGAGAAGAGACCGTGAATAATCTGTAGAGACGAGACCTCTTTGTCATTTTAACCTTCCCGTCTTTTGGCAGCCAGGAATGAGACATCTGAATAATGCAAACGGTATTGATTTTAGGATAATGTTTTTTGAAAAAAGCAAAGGAGGGAAAACGTAACCGACGACACGGCAAAATGAATTATCTCTCTTTTGCTTTTTGCCGTTCCTTTCTGGAGAAATCGCTACCTCCCCGGTCCTGTTTATTTAATTTCGTCATGCAATATCGGCGTGGCGGAAAGAAAGCAGTTTAATAACGTTACTACTCCGTCCGCTTCAATTAATGCATCCAAATTCCAACAGAAGAGAATATCTGCAGCGCAGGGTTGAACTGCAGAGTTCTTGGGGGCTCTCTGAGTTTTATTATTTGTTGGCAGACGTTTGAATAATGAAATGTCTGCAAGCGGACAATCAAGCTCAGAGCACCGGCTCCACATCTAAATTCATTATCGTAATATTGTTGGTTCTCAAGGCTTTTTTAAAAGTGTTAGTAGGCCAAGAAGATACCAAAGCTTCCTGGCTAGTGTGGTGAGTATAAGACTCCTTGGTGCTCTCTGAGCTTGGTGGTTTTCTTGCAGATGTTTCATTACCAAACTAGGTGGCCTCATCAGTGCTAGAAGGGAGTAGGGTTGGCAAAGAGGAGGAAGGAGAGAAAGAGAAGGAGGAAGAGGAGAACTATGGGGTCCTTGGTGCTCTCTGAGCTTGGTGGTTTTCTTGCAGATGTTTCATTACCAAACTAGGTGGCCTCATCAGTGCTAGAAGGGAGTAGGGTTGGCAAAGAGGAGGAAGGAGAGAAAGAGAAGGAGGAGGAGGAGAACTGTGGGGTCCTTGGTGCTCTCTGAGCTTGGTGGTTTTCTTGCAGACGTTTCATTACCAAACTAGGTGGCCTCATCCATGCTAGAAGGGAGTGTGGTTTGGATATGCATCTTGCTGTTATCTTTTTTCGGGATGTCTAATTGGGACCACTGGGGAATCTCTCATTGTCAGCCAGACCAGGAAACCAAAGCTAATGCTAATACTAGCCTGGCCCTCCAGAAGCAATTCCATCAACAGACACATCGACCTACAACCAGCCTACAAACCCCTCAGACTCCAAATCAACTGCACAGCCAACCAGAGACACCACCGACCCTCAACCAACCCACCCAAGCCCCTCCCCCCATCAGCAGTTCACCTCCCAATCACCCTGACCTGAGGTGGACCTCCCCATCACAAGGTCCATCGCAAGACCCTCACTCAACACACCCACACCTGAAGCCCTTATAAACAGAAGAACACGGACATCCCCTAAACTCCGCTGAAGCTGTTACCTAGCCTGGTAACGAAACATCTGGAAACCAAACCCGCAAGCTCAGAGAACGAACCTTCACCCTCACGCTAATACTATTTGTAATGATAAGATTGCAGGAGTCTTGCAGGTCTGAATGTGCAAGGCGAGGCGGAAGGAAAGAAGCATTTTCTGTAGATAAGACTTAGATGGACAAGGTAACTTTCCAAGCTGAGTGGTAGAAAGTTAAGCCGGAGATTTACGATATCAGATCAGTGAGCTAGTGTCAACAAGGTGGGGCCGTAAATAACTAGATTCCAAGGGTCACAATAGACAAGCCAGATGCTGGAGTTGCTTCTAGCAAGAGACCCATTGCTCCCACGGGAACTTAAATACTCCCTCTGCTGAGTATGAGCATGACGATATAATGATGTTATCCATTCAGTCGCGTCCGACATTTGGAGAGTTTATGGGCCAGGTGTCTCCACGTCTTCCAATCTTGCACGCTTCTTTGAGTTGTCCTATGCCAGTGGTAGCGAACCTATGGCACGTGTGCCATAGAGAGCATTCAGAGCCCTCTCTGTGGACATGCACGCCGTCGCCCTCCCCTCCCCCCGTGGGCCTCTGCTCACCCCTCGGAGGAGAGTCACCCACGAATGTGACCCGCGCGGAGCAGCACAGCCAAGGACATGGCAGCCGGGCAGCCGGGACAAGACTCCACTCTCGCACCCCGTCGCTTGCAGATGATGCTGCAGGGCGCGGGCGGAGGGCATGGCCGCCATTGTGCTGATGGGCTGCCTGGGCAATCTGCTGTGGTGGGCCGTGAAGGTGGTGGGTGGCCCTGTGGGTGGGTGGGAGCGAAGGCAGTTTTTGGGCACTCGGTCTCTAAAAGGTTCGCCATCACTGTCCTATGCTGTGGCTGGTGTCAGCTTTGATGGTGTCCAGAAACCGTGTTCTTTGATAGCCTGGTATCCTTTTACTGCTAACTCTTCCAAACATAATCACTTTCTTCAGTGAATTCCCCCACAGGACACGGCCATAGTAAGTGAGATGCAGTTTTGTGATTTTGACTACGAACAACAAGGATCAAATCTTCTTGTTGCATTCAGCATATTGTTACTTGTTCATGAGTCGCACCCTTCAGCAAGGTGCAGAGATCCCAGGAAGAATTGCTGAGGGAGGGGATGGCAAGTGACATTCTTGGGCAATCTGCATTGAGCCAGACCCCCCCGCAAGGGCGTGGCAGACCCTTCATCCACTGGACACTTACAGAACCAGGCTCATCACTGGAAGATGTGGCAGCAGACAATTCCAAAGATTGAGATGTATTTTCTTTCCATCTCAAATGTGATTTGGGACTGGGAGGGGAAAGTCCATCCTGAAGGAAGGAGTGTACCATGAAAATTTCCATCTTACCACTCTAAATAGTGGTGCGTGCATTTGTTTCTTTTTGGCACATATTTGTGGATGAGTGTACAGTTGGATAAAGATACTAAACTCTCTCTGAACTCTTCTGCTTCAGCAAAGTTTGTCTTCAACCTAATTTAATTACCGCTTTTGTAGACAGCCTCATCCCAGGAGCTTCTCCCAGTGGTTGCCATATTTTTGAAATAAAAGCTTAACAGCCCAGAATCGTTGGATATCATGTGGCATATAATTTAGTTTAGTTTAATTTAATTTGAAGACAGGGTAATAGTATCCTGTATTGATTTCCAGTTGGATAGCAACAATCTCACCTCCCAAAGCAACCATTTTAAATAGCTATTTGAAAAGGTCCCAAGATGAGCATCAACTGGACCTCAACAGGCTAGTCCAAATCAGAAATAATGTCTTTGGCTCTCCTGCACTAATCTCTTGAAGAGAAGGATCTTAAGTTTCCCTTCCCAGGACGTTCAGACAAGGAAGGACAGTTCAGCTTGTAGGAGATGATCCTGTAGGAGGTGACTCTAAGGACCCACCCCACTTTGCATCTTAAGAAGACAGAACTCTTGGAATATTTCCAACAGGCATCTTTATTAAGAGAAGATGGTTGCAGGCGTTCTAGACAGGACCTGAGGGCCACCCCTACCATTCAAGGTTTTAAGTGTTCCCAAGCAGCCCCACCCCACCGTCCTTCCAGCGACAATCCCAGGCGTTACATTTCCACCCCCTTTTCCTCACGTCGGCGGAAGGGAGACTTCAGAGAGGAGTACATGAAAGGTGATGGCCATATTGTTATGGTCAGTCCTCTTGGTGGGATCCACATTCAGTCCCTTTGAAGTTGTAACTAAGGAAGCAAGAGCCATAAAACCCCTTTGCTCATCCCCCTTTCCCTTCGTAGTATGACAGAATCCAGAGAGGGCAGAAATGGGGTTTTCCATAGTCGATAACTAGAGATGAAATTCTGTCAGATGAAATTCTGACAGTGACCTTCAGAGAAGCAAGACATAGAGGTCAACTCAGTGGCAACCAAAGACTTATCAGAAACCAGACCAGCAATGCCAGTATTCTCTGAGTGACTAACAAGCAGGCTGTTACAATTTGTCTCAACTCCAGCTGTTGAATAGTCCTCAAGGCAGCTCCATGCAAAGCAGATCCTAAATCCAGATCAGGCTCAAAGAATCAGGGCCAGTCATCCAGTCATACAGGTTGCAGCATAAATCACTTATTGAAGCCTATACATAAGAATCTGGTCAACTAAGGTCAGCACTGAACTGGCATAGATAATGGCCAGTGGAATTCAATGCAAATATTCTAAACTGATGACACATTTAACGCCACCCTCCAGCTCTGCCTGCTCGTCTCCTACACAACATTGCCATCCTAACTTTGAGATTATGAGAACGAAAGTTGGGCGAGAATGACAGATCAAAGCATATCATGTCCTCCCTTTCTCCCCAACTTTTAAATGCAGAATAATATTTTTTTACATATATATGCACTGACTATAGATTAAAGGTTAATCCCACCTCCAATGGGATTTTTGCTGTGGCCCAGTTAACTTCCCCTGTAATTTTCAAATAACAGAAGAGTTGGAAGGGACCTTGAAGGTCTTCTAGTCCAACCCCCTGCTCAAGCAGGCAGTCCTATACCATTTCAGACAAATGGCTGTCCAGTTTCTTCTCGAAGACCTCCAGTGATGGAGCACCCACAACTTCTGAAGGCAAGCCGTTCCACTGATCAATTGCTCTCACGGTCATGAAATTTCTCTTTAATCCTAGGTTGCTTCTTTTCCTGATTTAAGTTTTCATCCCTTATTTCTTTTTTCTGCCTTCAGGGGCTTTGGAGAATAGATTGACCCCCTCTTCTTCCAAGGAATACAAAGTTCCCCGTGCAAAAGATTGGGTCACCAATCTAACTCATGCTAGCCCACGATTGTCTGAATGAAGAAGAATCTGCACCGTGGGATCATCCTCTTATAAATATATATTTGTGAAGGAAGCCTATCTTCTAAAGTACTTCAAAAAGCCTGGAAAAGGCCCTCCTAGAGCCACAATGCACATCAAGATCAAATGGCAGGGACGGAAAATTATTTCATGGCTTCTCGGAATTGAACCTTATACCTTTGCTCTCGGCCCCCTTTTGTTTTGTTGTTGCCGTTAACAAAAGCCGGAGTTCATCTGATCGCTCCGCAAAGGCGGTATGTTTTGCAGGATGTGTTGGAAAAATAGAAAGAGGGGGCTTGTCTCTCTCTGCACATTCAATGGGGGGAATTAAAATTTGATGCCTGGCTGTTCCTGTGACAGAAAGAAACCACAACAAAAGAGGTTTTTGCACAATGCGGCCGGCAGCTTATGAGAAGAAATTACCGGCTCTTTTGTGAAGGCCTGACCCAGTTGGGCAATTTGGCAGGAGAGAGAGTCTCTTTGTACTAATTCGCCAGGAAGAGCCTGCAGAGCTGTTAAAGCAAAGGCCTTCGAAGGTCTTTCGCAGCTGATCACGGGGGCACGCCGGGCCCCCAAATTCTCTGGAACATCAGGATTCCCCGACGCCTCTTCAGATGCCCTGCAGCAAAGATCAGGGGGTCAGATGAGATGCCAGACTCGTGTGGGTTTCCAAAGTTTCAAAATTGATTTTTTTGGAAGAGTTTGGGGGAAGCAATTTTGGCAGACGTTCGGCTGGATCTAAATGATCCGATCTGATTCAGGGGCATCCAGTCTGTCTTGCGATTCTGGATCAATGTTTGGGCCAGCTTTTCCTGACAGCCCAAGTTGTAACTCCCACACCTCTTTGCAATAAATACAATCTGAAAGGGTATAGGGTCTCCTGCTTGAGCAAGGGGGTGGATTAGAAGACCTCCAAGGTCTCTTCCAGCTCTATTCTGATTATTGATTGACTTCTTTTTCGTTAGAAGGAGCAAAAGGACTTCAGCGCCACCACCTCTTCCTCCTCCTCCTCCTCATTATCATGGTTCATCATACAGTCAACCAGATGTTTAGACTGGCTTTGGCATTTTTATTCACCTATCTAGTCCTTCCTAGAGACCTGGGGTAGGCAGATGGTGTTTGATGGTATTAAAGGTATCCATAAAAGCAGTATACACCATAGAGGCAGGATGTAAGCTATTCCTAGTAAAGCTGCCTTTTGCAATTGACTGGTGGTGATTTGGTCAGTGCCGATGGCGTTCAAGGGATCCTCCAGATGTTTTGGGATTGCAGCCAAGGTGCCTATCCCTATTGGTACTATCTTTGCTTTCTTTTGCCACAGTCGTTCCACTTCTGTTTGCATGTCTTCGTATGTGTGATTTTTCTCTAGTTCTTTCTCTTCTCTTGTTTTCAGGTATTCCACCATTTAAAGAGTCCAATATTAAAAAAAAAAAACCCTGGAATTTAAACATTCAGCAGGAAAAGCAATCAACCGAAGTAATCTAAATGTAATTCTAGAATCAACCAAACTTAATCACTGCAAGTAGGTTTCCAAAGTCCTAAGAAACAGCATACTTATCACAATTTATGGAAAGTCCACCCTCGGCCATGGAGGATACCAACGTTGTTATTAAATGTTGCGTTTTAATGTTTTATGACTCTCTGGATGTCCTTATGGTTGCAAGCTTCCAGGAGTGATGAAGAGAGAGAGAGAGAAGTAGATTCATCTGAACACACCCTTTTCACTAAGGTCAATATATGTGACGACTGATGGTCACATATATTAACCACAGGTGGGTGTGATCCCCCTGAGGGTCAATTCATTCTTCTCAAGCCACCACCAACCATCAAGTGGTCTCCATTCATAGTTGGAAGCGACAAACATAACCCCCCCTTTAAGAAATACTTCCCCAGTCTTCCATACTTTAAGATGAGGGTGTCCAATTTTGGAACTTCAAAGTCTTGTGGACTTCCAACTTTCAGAATTCCCCAGCCAGCCAGCATGGCTGGCTGAGGAATTCTGGGAGTTGAAGTCCACAGGTTTTCAAGTTGCCAAGGTTAGACACCCCTGCTTTAAGAACTATTTACAACCACCAGTCTCCTTGGAAAAAAAAGATAGAAATATCATCTTCCGCAGATCAAAAGCTTGTTTCCTTTGGTGATAATTAGAGTGTCTCTGTGGGTGGTTTGTTTCCTAACTCTGCTCAGCAGGAGCTATTTTGTTCCACATAAACAAATGAAGGGGAAGTACTGTGTGACCACAGAGGCCTTTGCCACCTCTGATTAGGAGAGGCATCAACATCAGTATTAATTTTGCCTTTAAAAAAAATAAAAAATTGGCCAGCCGTAGCCAACCCAAGTTCTCCCCCAGTGACTCTGCAGATGGAAATTGGATTGTAACACGCAGTTGGCCAAGCGTTTGTAACTGGAATGCAACTTCTCGGTGTCCTCCACATTTCATTTCAGTGTTCAATCAATCCAATTCCTACCCTACAGATTTCATTACAGGGTAGCCCTCGACTTACGACCACAACTGAGCCCCAAATTTTATGTTGCTAAGTGAGACGTTTGTGGAGTTTTGCCCCATTTGACAACTTTTCTTGCCATTGCACTTGTTAAGTTAGTAACCTGGTTGTTAAGTGAAACTGGCTTCCCCCCCCTTTAACTTTTGCTTGTCAGGACCCTGGGTACACAGCAAGTGGTCATAAATATGAGTCAGTTGCCAAGCGTCTGTGTTTTGATCGCGTGACCACCGGAATACCGCAACAGCCGTGTGAAAAAGAGTCATGTCACTTTTTTGAGTGCTGTTGTAACCTTGAATGGTCACTAAACAAATCACTGTAAGTCAAGGACTACCTGTAAACCTGCAGGAATGTGAATGTATGTTGCTTCTGAGGACATCTCCTTTTTCGTACGATTATCCACATTTTATACACCCACTTTCTCTTTCACCCTTGTCCAACTGATGGGATGGGAACTTTGGTCAATGGGAGGGAATTTAGAACTATTGTTTCTCCTTCTTCTTTCTGATTCCATCTGCTTAGTTCACCTGCTCTTTTCCCAATCAGCTAGACGGTGTCAGGAGCAATAAATTAGGAAGCAAGGTGGTTCAAATGACTACAGGCTTATTGCATGCTAAAACTTTCCACAAGTATCTGAACTGCAGATGGTCAAAGCAAGTTGGGGGTACATGGAATTCAAGGTGATTTGCATGAGATTCCTTGTGGGCCCAAAGGGGTTCAAGACTGATGACCACTTTTTTCAGTGCTTTGAGTTATAAATGAAGGACTATGTGTTTCAAGTGTCTAACAGGTACTGGGCTCCTAGATAAGGCAAGAATTGGGAATAATTAGTTGCCTTATGGTAAGATGGGCAACCAATAAAATAGATAGATAGATAGATAGATAGATAGATAGATAGATAGATAGATAGATAGATAGATAGATAGACAGATGAGAGAGAGAGAGATGACAGATGATATGGATGATAGACAGATGATACATGAGATATTGATAGGATAGATAGATAGATATATAGATGACAGATGATATGGATGATAGATGAGATATTGATAGATAGATAGATAGATAGATAGATAGATAGATAGATAGATAGATAGATAGATAGATAGATAGATAGATAGATAGATAATTGAGAACCAAAACAGAAAGTGCCTGATCTCTAGGATAAGGCAAAGAAAGAGAATACCTGTAGTTTTGTACAAAAAGCAAAATATTAGCTTGGCAAAGCAAAGTTTTGTGCACTACTCCGAAGTGTTGTACACCCTGCTGTGAATTTATTTCAAGTCCAATGCTTTTGCTCTTCTTCCAGGCTCTTCTCAGTAAAAGACCCGGCATCCCAGCGGCACTGAAGACATCGTGATATGAAATCACGGCACTTTTCCTAGCATATAGAGCTCTTTGTAATAAGCAGAAAATCTTGAGTTACAGCCCAAAGCAATTTCCTTTCTAATGGAAAGTAATTTTCACCAATTTCCTTTTCCTGCAAATATGTGCGAGGCACGATCATCATACCCTCCGCGCTTAAAAATAGCGGGTGCATATGGAAATAGTTTAGTTTTTACTGTTGTAGACATAAAAATGGTCAAGGCAGGAGGTTTTTCACTCATGTGTTTATTGATTTCCATGGGTCCAACAGAACAATTGCAACTGGTCTTATTTCCATCCGGCAATGTATACATGCTTGTAAAAAACAGAATTAATGGATGGAGGAAGGGAGGGATGGTGTATGCATGTGTGAGAGAACTCCTTTACAACTTAAGCAGAAACAAACATTTATTCAATTTTGACACCACCTATATCACACAACATCACACTTACCCTTGGCAATATAGCTGTAACAATATTTAATTTTTCACCCAACAAAGACTGTTACAAACCGTAGGAAAGGGATATTTTTTAAAAAAGAAATAGTAAAGGACACACTATCTTTCATCACCTCTACACTAGCTGAAAGTCAAGTGAACTTTGACCTATGATTTAGGAGAAAGGGTCTTTTGGAATTTAGCTGGATTCCTATTGCAAACAGGGAGGTCTAAAGGATGACATTTCTCTGTATTTTGTGTGTGAAAATTTACTGATGCACGCACTTATGTCTTTGGAAAGTACAAGCAGAGGTGGTATTCAGCCAATACATTATTCTTTTCATGTGCATCCCCACGCACACCCATAGCATTACATGAAATTGGAACGCTGCAGACTCGTTAAGCTATGGAAACAAATAAAAACAACAGCCCTTGCTGGTTTTTCAGGGCTCCCCTTCAAAGTAAAATGAAATCAAGGAATCGCTACGAACCGGTTGTAAAAAAAAACAACCCAGTTTACAAATATTTTGCTCGGTTCTCTACAATCCTGTGGAAAGGAGAACTGGGCAGAAAAAATGTTTCTAAGAACTAAAGGCCAAGCATAAGCAGCATCTAATCATAATGGTATTTTTTTTTTCCTTAGGGAGCAGAATCCCATCAATTTTGTATCTGCAGGGTGCTTGGGAATGACTTGTAGAATCCCAGCTGGACTCATGAAACGACGACCCTCACTATTTCTTGGCTCAAGTTGTGAACAGATAAATTGCTTGGCTGCTGATTCTTGTACTGATAAGAATATTTGTAGCTCAGAACTTTGGGGTCCTTGATGCTCTCTGAGCTTGGTGGTTTTCTTGCAGATGTTTCATTGCCAAACTAAATGTCTATGGAGATTCCCAGTCATCCCCAGGTCATGGTTATCCCAAAGTACTTTTTCAAAAGTCAACTGGGCTTTCTTTGTTCTTCCTTGAAGACATTTTCGCTTCTCACCCAAGAAGCTTCTTCCGTTCTGACTTCAGAAGAAGCTTCTCATCCAAGAAGCTTCTTCTGAAGTCAGAAGGGAAGAAGCTTCTTAGATGAGAAGTGAAATGTCTTCAAAGAAAAACAAAGTTGAAAAAGCACCTTTGGGATTAGTAGACTAGGAAACCTCATCAATGCTACAAGGGCAAATCCCATTCCCTTCTAGCAAGGATGAGGTGACCTAGCTGGGTCATGAAACGTCTGCAAGAAAACAACTAACCAAGGACCCCACTGATAATTATTCAGGGAAAGCCAAAGGCACTGTGTGTGTTTTGGGGGTTTGCTATTGTGAGGGTGATTCATAGTGCTGTTCATCACCCTCAATATGTGTACATTTAAGGATTAGTCAAGAGTGTGTTTGAAAGGATCACAAAAGAGCACTGAATGTAGATCCATTGGCCCCTGGGACTGGATTTCCCTGCTCACAGAAATGTTGACCTCCTTTACAAAGATCCTTGCAAGACAATACAACTGGGAATCTTGGATTTTGCCTACTTTCTTCAATCTGGTGCCCCTTAAGCATTTTGAACCGGAACTTCTAGCCGAAAAGTCCTCTGAAATTTAACTCTAATAGATCTGGAGGACCCCAAGTTTAGGAAAAGCTGTCTTCAGATGGTATGACATCCAAGAACTCTGCGTGAATGAAAATGGCGGGCTTCTGTCAAGGAGAGAATGGCCTCCATTGTTCACAGCTTATGTGAAGAGATCGGTGGTGGAATCTCTGGAGGCTGGCATTTTGCGAAGAACATAATCAGATTTTCCACACCATTTACAGATTTCTCTCCCCGTGACAACCGTCTTCCTTCAGGAAACATCCATTAATGGATGTTTAATGATTCAGATTTAAACGATTGATCGTGGCTCTCTTGGGCTTCCCCTGAACAAGTGGTGTAAGGGAGTTACTTCCAGTATCGGCAGGTGCTTGGGTGTGTGTCATATTCAGACACACTGTATGACCCCAGCCTGCTCTGCATTGTTAATACAAAGTCCCACTTGGGCTTCCTTGGACATGAAGGCGAAAAGCAATCAACAAAACAGGAGAGATGAGGGAATTGTATTTCATTGGGACTAGAATAAAATACTAATTATTTACTACTACTCCTGTTAAGCTTTGAAGATTGACAAACCAGATTGTGCGATGAATGCTTCGAACAATCAGAGGGATGTCACTATGGTTAGCCATTCAATCAGAGGGGCGATTTGGGGTGAGGACCTTCAAACAGTTGCTGAAACACAATTCTCAGCAGCTGTGGCCAACACTGGACAATAGTGAGGGATGTCAGGAGTCAGAACAGCAAACGCTAGGAAGTTACAGGTCCTCCATCTGTGGTAGATGGTCCAATCTGACACAGTGTTAGCAAATCAGGATTTAATACTGCTAATTTGGGTGGACCATAATTATTCACAGTTTTTAGGGGCGAGCAGTTGCAAAATCCCCCCCTCCCATTTGTTCAATGAACAAACTGGCCAACCAATGGGTGCCATTTTAATCGCAGAATGCAATTGCCATAATGTCACTCTTCCAGGAAACCACCCACCCACCAATTCAGTTATTCTACCCCATTCTCAATCCATTAAATGTGAATTAGGAAAGATACGTTCATGACATCTTCTCAACTGTCACTTATTTAGCCCTTCCTGATCCCGCCTACAGGTATATTTACGGAAGAGGGCAGAGTGCGGTAATCTCCGAGAGGCAAAAGGCACAAAAGTGGTACGTGGTATCATTTGAGAAGCCCTAGCTGTGACGGAAGTCTGTAACTCAGCAAAAACCGTGCAGAGAAAATGTGAATTTAATTCGATCTATTATATAAGGGCATAATGATGCCCGCCATCTGCTCTGAAATAGCAGAGATTCCTTTTTTACGGTCCCCATGATATCATAGCCTGTTCCAGCCTTGTTGGTTTGCTAAAGAGACGGCATTATCTTGCTTATCCACAAGGGCCTTTGCACGCTAAAAAAAAAGAAAAATAGAGCTGCTTGTTTTCTAAGAGCGGGACATTCCCCGTATTTTCTTGTCTTGGTTACAAATTCTAGAGGGGTGTCACTATGTCAATAATGAAAGTCGAGATCTTTCCATGACTAGGAGAAAATATTCAGAGTTTGCATCTTTGTACTCTTTTCAGCTGTGAGGTGTTTCCTTAGCAAATAACAGGGCGAGTAAAGGGAAATCAGAGCTATGATTTAAAAAAAAACCAAAATTACGGAAACGGAAAGATAAATGCTACTCAGAACCTAGAACTAATTTGGTTTTATCAACGCCATAAACTCTTTTTCGATTTTCGGATGGTTACTCAGCTCGCTCAGACTGTAATATCGATGGACGATCTTTTCCGCGGTGACCCCCACCATCCGCACGCCGTGGCTGTCATCTCCTAGCTGGCATCCGATGGCCGATGAAATGATCATGTCCAGATCTTTGTATGTTCCTCCAGCATTCTTGTGAAGGTGTCCAGAAAATACTGTTTTAATACCTGTTGGAAACCAAACCAAACCATTATTTGGGCTCAAACTGAAAGAATTCCAGAACAAGCATGGTTTCCAATTTTAAAAAATAAAAATAAAAATTCTTAGGTGGTCCAAGATGATGGCTTTGAGTCCCACCTAACTTCCCAGGTCATTTGACAAGGATTTTTTTATTTGAAAGGATTTGCATTAGAGGAGGGAAAAGGAATTTTCCATGGCTTGTTCATCATTTAAAGTTTTGATGAACTGATTTTTTCTGAGGCACGCTGGCTGAGGAATTCTGGGAGTTAAAGTCCACAAGTCATAAAAGGGCCAGGTTCGAAGGCCCCTGTCTTAAATCTAACAAACAAAATGGAGGCTGGCTGAGGAATTCTGGGAGTTGAAGTCCACAAGTCATAAAAGGGCCAAGTTCGAAGGCCCCTGTCTTAAATCTAACAAACAAAATGGAGGCTGGCTGAGGAATTCTGGGAGTTGAAGTCCACAAGTCATAAAAGGGCCAGGTTCGAAGGCCCCTGTCTTAAATCTAACAAACAAAATGGAGGCTGGCTGAGGAATTCTGGGAGTTGAAGTCCACAAGTCATAAAAGGGCCAAGTTTGAAGGCCCCTGGGTTAGGGGGATAGAATGGTCTAGCTCAGTGTTTCTCAACCTTGGCAACATTAAAATGCATGGACTTCAATTCCCAAACCAGCATTAGCTTTAGCGTCAGCTGGCTGGAGAATTCTGGGAGTTGAAGTCCACCCATCTTAAAGTTGCCAAGGTTGAGAATCGACTAATGGATTAAAAAAACGGTTACCTAATTTGGGAAACGTATCCATTCCCTCTTAAGAGCCGGGTAGAAAAGTAGGACCGTCTGTGGTTAATCTAAAGCTGTAAAATAAACATCCTGATGTTTGAACTGGCAAGCACTTCCTGCAACATTTAATCCAATTTACCTTTTTTGGGGCGGAGGGAGGGAGAACAATCGGTCTCAGTTGTTCTAGCTGAAGGTTGCACTCAGATTTCCAAAGGGCAGGGATCACAACCCAAAAAGTGAGCTTAGCTAGGGCATAAACCACATTTGATTTGATTTCAAGGCAAACGGCACTGAATGAAATACTCTTGTGGCAAGTATCCCCTGGGGGACAGCAGAACCCCCTCCCCATAAATACATCCAAATGTAGAACTTCTGGAGAGGTTTGGAGACAAGACCCTAAGGCTGAAGTTAGGTCCTTCTGAGTTACGCGGGGGCCAGATGTTCTCCTTCCCAAAGACAGAAGATAAGAATTGTCTTTCTTTGACGCTATTTTTTTTTTTTGGTCAGGCAGAGAATCAAAACAAGAGGAAAGTTCCTTTGGGGAGGTGAGTTTTCTAGCAGCAAGAATGACATGACACCATATCCTCTGGGGCTTTGCCACCTGTTTTTCTTCTGCAGCTTTCTGCTGGATTTTCAGATTTGTCTCTTCAAGGAAGGTGCCGTGAGTAATTGAAAAGCAACCCACATGCACAACAAACACAGGCAAAAAAAAAAAAAAAAGACCATCCATAAAAACTGACAGCACAATAGTCACTTGGTTTTTTTTCAGCTCCCTGCCACTCACCCAGCCAGGTTTTCAGATCTCCCCGAAGTTCCTTCGCTGAACACAGCTCCATCAAAGTTAATCTGTCCAGGGTAGTCATCGTATCTATAATTCAGTGCCATAAACTTCAAAAAGCTGGTTTTCTGACTCGGGGCAGGGTTTTTCAAGCTGAGTCGGCTTTTTTTATTTTGTTGTTTTTAATCAAAATCCTTGGCAGAACTTCCAGAGCATTTTAACATTCTGGTCTGACACACCTCAAAAGAAACTTTTAATGAAGAAAACACAGCAGGGACTAGGCGAGAAGCAGCTATCTGGAACAACCAGTAAGTTGCATTCCCGTCATCTGATTAGCAACGAATCGGTTCTGCGTTATGATCTGTGAAATGTCTTCTGCTCGAGGCATCCTGGAGCCATCACTCACTGTCCCTTGTGAATGAGATAGCCAGTTCTTAGGTTGTGTTTTGGAATCTGTTTTTTGGAGCCTGTGTGTGTGTGTGTGTGTGTGTGGTTGAGAGTTACACTCTTTGTGATGGGCTATGAGTCCCATCACAAAGGTTGCACTGGAGTTGGGTGTACCTCAACTGTTGGGACTTGTCGATACTCCTGACAGGAAGAAGTTGGAATCCTAAAGGCAATCTAGAGAGGAAAGAGCAGCTAGGCATCTAGGCCGTATTATAGTAAGTCATGATTGCTTTTGTTCAGTCATTCAGTTGCTTTCAACCCTTCCTGACCAAGGTTGTCCATCAATAACAGAAGATCAATACAAGAGAATATGTGTAGCGCAGGGTTGAACTGTGGGGTCCTTGGTGATTTCTAAGCTTGGTGGTTTCCTTGCAGATGTTTCATTACCAAACTAGGTAACATCAATGCTAGAAGGGAAGGGAATGTGTGTTGGAGGAGGAGGAGGAGGAGGAGGAGGAATAGGAGAACGACTGTGGGGTCCTTGGTGCTCTCTGAGCTTGGTGGTTTTCTTGCAGATGTTTCATTTTCAAACTAGGTAACATCAATGCTAGAAGGGAAGGGAATGTGTGTTTGTGGAGGAGGAGGAGGAGGAGGAGGAGGAGGAGGAATAGGAGAACGACTGTGGAGTCCTTGGTGCTCTCTGAGCTTGGTGGTTTTCTTGCAGATATTTCATTAGCAAACTAGGTAACATCAATGCTAGAAGGGAAGGGAATGTGTGTTTGTGGTGATGGTGGAGGAGGAGGAGGACGACGACTGTGGGGTCCTTGGTGCTTTCTGAGCTTAGTGGTTTACTTGCAGATGTTTCATTACCAAACTAGGTAACATCATCAATGCTACTGATGTTACCTAGTTTGCTAATGAAACTTCTGCAAGAAAATTGGTAACTTTAACGACTCTCTAAAAAGAATGCAAATGAACAGCTGTTTGCAAGGAGCATAAATCCTTCCATTCCCCACCATCCAGTCAGAGCTGAAGAAGCTTCTTGGAGGAGAAGCAAAATGTCTTCAAAGAAGAACGTCCAGTTGCCTCGTGAAAAAGCATCTTTGGGATAACTATGACCTGGATGACTGAGAATCTCCATAGACAATTTAGATTCTGAATCGGTATGTATTTCAATGTTGTCTTTTTTTTTTTTGTTGTTGTTATGTGGGTGCCTTCTTTAGCATTCTGCTTTAATAGTGGATTGGTTTATAGCTTCATCTTCTTTTCCAGAATTTATGTCAGCAGCCTTCTCATGCATTCCGGCGTGGATTGTCTCTTGCACACTTGGCAGATTTACTACACAATGGTCTGTTATGGAAATGTCTGCAATAGCAAATGCGATCTTGTTTGTTGGGCAGGACTGACATCACCCAAGGGTGAAAGAATCAACTGGGGAACCGAAAGACTGCTAAGTTGGGGGTCAAGCCAACTCAACCCACTGGTGTTTGGGGTCCTACCTATTAAAAAACTCACGGTCCTGCTATCGTTGACACTCTGGCTTGGCTCATATAAAATGGATTAGGGAAAAGAAATCGGCTTTCTAATCACCCATTCGATTGTTCTAATTCAGCCATTCTTTTTTTTTTCCTCCTTTCCACCGGCTAATTGCCTATTGATGGGAGTCACTGAAGGACTTATCGCCGCAGTTGAACTCAAAACTAAGTGAGACATTTGTTAAGTGAATTTTGCCCCGTTTCACCACCTTCCTTGCCAGGGTTGTTAAGTGAATCATGGCAGTGTTAAGTTAGTTACACAGTTGTGATGTGGATCTGCTTTCCACATTGACTTTATTTGTCAGAAAGTTGCAAAAACGGGATCACACGGTCCCTGGACACGGCAACCGTCATAAATATGAACTCATTGACCAGCATCTGGAGCGGTTGCTGGCATGCTGCAGCCCGGTACCGGTCCACGGACCGGAGGTTGGAGACCCCTGATGTAGGGGGGAAAAAGCCATACAGATAGTCCTAGACCAGGGGTCTTCAAACTTGGCCCTTTTATGACTTGTAGACTTCAACTCCCAGAATTCCTCAGCCAGCGTGCCTGGGGCTTAAATAATAGAAAAAGACTATTCTGGTTGATTGCCAGGGAAAGTTTCTTAATGTTAAAATCGTTCCACAGTGGAATTAACTGCCTAGAAAATTTCTCCTTTTCTGGATGGCTTCAAGTGAAAGCGAGATGCTATTTGGGGACGTTGTAATTTGGATTCCTGTCAGAGCAAGACACTGGCTCCTATGCACTCTCCAATTTTAAGATTCAAGCTGTGATTATTATTATTATTTTCCAGATTCAGCATTAGAAGGAGCCATTTTCAACCGGATAAGCTGGAGGTCAATTTGCAGAACCTTTAGCTGATATACAAATAGTCTTGGGGTTGAAGTCCACAAGTCATCAAAGGGCCAAGTTTGAAGACCCCTGATCTAACATTAAGGAAAAAATGATCTTTTCAAGATAAGATTCTTCAGTCATCTTTTTGTCTCTCCTTAACCACCATGATAGGTTTTTTTGATAGCGCTCAATCATCTTCGTGGCTTAATGGTGAAATTAAAAAGTGCCAGATTTTTCAATTGACAAATATTTATGATAAGGATGCAATTTTATTTTTAATTAGCCCAACTGTTAGGGACACTTGTAAAGTGAGAAAGGAAGCTTAGCATTTCACACCAGATGTAGCTACTGAAGCTCACGTTTAGCTCTCTGGCGTAAAATGAATGGGCCGTTGAAGAAATCCAATTAAACAACAAACAGACAAATAAACATTTTTGTTTCATGGGGGACGTCAAACAGAATAAATACAAACAGGTTGTTTTAAGGGGGAAAAAATGAGAGTACTTCAGTGAAACAGAAGGCTGCTATAGAACAAATAATTATGAATGAAAAGAATTCGTAATGACCAGCTTCAGATAGGATGAACCATAGTTTACTTAATAATGGTTTAGTGTATAAACCAATACTGGCTAGTGACTGATATATTAATAAACGTTCTCAAGAGGTGCATTTCCCCCCATTTCATGCAAAAAAGTCTATAAGGGGTTTCCAGTCAGATGTACATTCCTTGACCTTGTGGTTTTGATGATCAGGGGGAAAATGGTAATAGAAAAAAGTAAGCTGTTTTTGTAATTATAGAGTAAGAAATAATTTGTGTTCAAATTTGCTGCAAAAGAAATTGGAACTCCCTCCCTCCCTCCCTTCCTTCTTTCCTTCCTTCCTTCTCCTCTCTTCCTTTCTCTCTCTCTTTTCTATATTAGCTTGTGTTAGTTTTTATTTATTATTTTACTGTTTTCTGTAAAACTTTTTATATAATTTATTTCAGAAACCCTTGGCACTATCTATAAATATATAAAAACCGAATCCCACGGCGGAAACCATACCTGCTCGGCAGAATTTCTCCAGGAGTTCGTGTCGAACAGCCTTCTCCAAATTGAAGTAGTTGTGGTCCTCTTCAGGTTCGTTGACGAAGAAGGGGATGTGCTGAAAGACGACGGCGTGGCGGCATTTTTTTTCCCCCGCCACGGCCAACTGCTGCTCCAACCACGCGTCCTGCACCGCCTTTAGTTCTGAGCACTGAGAAGCATCGAAATACAGCTGGGAATTCAACACGAGAAAGAAGACGCCACCGACCCAAAAGCTGAAGTAATCGTCACCCCACTGCTGGCAATAATCGCTGATCGTCTCCGGCGTGGGCGTATTCCCCAGGTCGTGATTGCCGCTGACGAAAACCAGAGGGATGTCGCTTCGAAGGTCCTTCAGGACGTTTCTTAGATCTCGAATTTGGGCCTCCCGCCATTCTGTCCCTGCAAAACGAGAAGAGTGAATTCTTACGGTTAAGTTTCAGGATGTTGGGAAATGCTCAACCAGACAGGGAGGGAGTCTCAAGCGAGGAATTAGCCTAGAATCGTTGCGTAGCCGCAAGAGATCCAGAACTGACCTGCCCTCAGCTCCATAGAGCCTCATCTCTCTGCTCCCAAGAGAAGGCAAGCAATCTGAGGGGCTGCCAGAAAGAAGAGCGGGGGTCAACCTATTCTCCAAAGCACCTGAAGGCGGGACAAGAAGTAACGGGTGGACACTAATCAAGGAGAGAACCGACCTAAAATTAAGGAGGAATTTCCTGACTGTGAGAACCATCAATCAGTGGAACGGCTTGCCTCCGGAAGTTGTGGGTGCTCCATCATTGCAGGTTTTCAAGAACAGGTTAAACCACTATTTGTCTGAAATGGTATAGGGTTTCTGCTTGAGCAGGGGGTTGGACTAGAAGACCTCCACGGTCTCTTCCAACTCTGTTATTCTGGAAAAAGACAGTCCCTCGGGTGTGGCCCAAATATTATACAGCAGATACCCTGCAGAAGGTGGTCAGGATCTGTCTTCTCTTGATCACCATGCAGGAGACAGAAGAATGGATTTAAGTAAAAGACCACCCACAGTTCTTTTTTTCAATTGTGGCAACTTTTAAGCATCCTGGCTAGGAATTCTGGGAGTTGAAGTCCACACGTCTTAAAGTTGCCAAAGTTGAAAAAATACTGACTTAGTGTAAGAGCAATCCGAGAGTGATACTAATGATTCCGTTTCTCTTCACTGGATATTTTCAAGCAGAAGACTGGGATACTTTAAGACAGGGGTCTGCAAACTTGGCCCTTTTATGACTTGTGGACTTCAACTCCCAGAATTCCTCAGCCAGCATGCGTGGCTGAGGAATTCTGGGAGTTGAAGTCCACAAGTCATAAAAGGGCCAGGTTTGAAGACCCCTGTTTTAAGAGTTGGTTTCAGTGGCCTAAATACCCCTCCCATCTCTATAATTCCGTGATTTATTTATTTTTCTTGCAGGAGTTTCCACTGATTCAATTTGCCATCATCTTTCAACACCTGCCATTCCAGGTTTTACAAAGCCCTCGGATTGTAAAAGCCAGAGTAAAAATGCAATTATCTAAAAAACGGTACAATTTGACAAACAGTGGTTTCTTTTCTTTTTTAAAAAGCAACAACATCCAAGTGAACCATAAGTGTCTTCTACTTAATAGCCTTAAAGCAAAGCGCCAATACTTCTGGCTGTAAAATGCCTTTGATCTGCTGTCAAAACCATTTGTTTCATCTGACATGTTTAGATTTTATAGGCACTTCCGAAGAGGTGCCAGAAATAAGTCACAGAGATCCCAGACCAGCTTTCTGGCTGTAAATGATCAATTAACATGCTGATCGCTCAATGATGGCTAGCAAGATGTTAAGATCAGACATGAAGAACTTGAGGTTTGAGGGGGTAGGGATTTCAATCAAGATCTCCTCAAAGAAGTCTCCTGTCTGTCATCCATCCATCCATCCATCCATCCATCCATCCATCCATCCATCCATCCATCTATCTATCTATCTATCTATCTACAGTATCTATCTAATTTTTATTTTGCCTTCATTACTTTATAAGTAACTTAAGGTAGCAAACATATTGCTATTTGAGAGTGAAAAATATATGTGTGAATGAATACTGGACTCATATGGCCTGAGCTGGCGCAGTGGTTAGAATGCAGTATTGCAGGCTAACTCTGCATTCCCACAGCCAGGAGTTCGATCCTGACCAGTTCAAGGTTAACTCAGCCTTCCATCCTTCCGAGATGGATAAAATGAGGACCCAGATTATTGGGGGGCAAGAGGCTGACTCTGTAAACCGCTTAGAGAGGGCTTTAAAGCACTGTGAAGTGGTATGTAAGTCTAAGTGCTATTGGGAAGGAAGGAAGGAAGGAAGGAAGGAAGGAAGGAAGGAAGGAAGGAAGGAAGGAAGGAAGGAAGGAAGGAAGGAAGGAAGGAAGGAAGGAGGCTGACTTGCTGAATGCCAGGAGTTCGATTCTGATTGGCTCAAGGTTGACTCAGCTTTCCATCCTTCTGAGGTTGGTAAAATGAGGACAGTGAAGCGGTATATAAGTATATAAGCGGTATATATACACTAAACAAATGATTGCAAGTCAAGGACTAAACAAATGTTTTTAAGTCAAGGCCTCATTACTTTTAAAGTCTTAACTAATTCATTTTTAAGCAAAACAATTCATTTCAACAACGTATATGGCCTCCTACCTCTTTCGTACAACTGAGCCAACAAATACATTTAATGGAAAACGCAACAAGCCGAATCAAAAGGAATGACATTTTGGTTTTCCAAAAAAAATAAATTAAAAAAAAAAAGGAAAATGAACCAAGCTGGTCTTCTATGAGCAAAGAAGAAGAAGAAGAACACAATAAAGTCCTGATAAACATCTTATAAAACATCCGTCGCGCCTCCATTTTCAGTGTGGCATCTGATTAGCACGTTAACATCCCATCTTTAATAAAGTGTCAAACTTAATAAAAAATCGCCCGGGTTCTCCTTTATGAGAGCTGTCCAGAGCGAAGAGGCTTTGTTTTAACCTGATGGTTTTGGCATCAGTTCTCGCCTCTGCCTTCTGTTCCTTTAAGTGCAGCCCGCTTTTCTGTCTTAAAAAATATCCGTCTGTGTCATTTCTACCCAGCAGAATCGTGCTCATTACTGTGAGCAAATTAAGGACTTGAACATTATCCTGTCAAGTTAGGAAGAGGAAAATCACAGCAAAAGTAGTCCTGAGTGGCAACGGATTCTTCACCCACCCCAAGAAAAGCAACTGGATTCAAAGGAGGGGGTTATCAATCAGTCAATCAATCAATCAATCAATCAATCAATCAATCAATTAAAATAGAGCTGGAGGGGACCTTGGAGGTCTTCTAGTCCAGGCCCCTGCTCAAACAGGAGACCCTATACCAGAGGTAGGCAACCTTGGCTCTTTTATGACTCGTGGACTTCAATTCCCAGAATTCCTGAGCCAGCCATGCTGAGGGGAAAGAGAGAGGTTTCCAAGCTGAGCCATGCTGGCTCAGGAATTCTGGGAGTTGAAGTCCACGAGTCATAAAAGAGCCAAGGTTGCCTACCTCTGCCCTATACCATCTCAGACAAATGACTGTCCAGTCTCTTCTTAAAAACCTCCAGTGATGGAGCACCCACAATTTCTGGAAGCAAGCTGTTCCACTGGTTAATTGTCCTCACTGTTAAGAAGCTTCTCCTTAATTCCAGGTTGCTTCTCTCCTTGACTAGTTTCCATCCAGTGTTTCTTGTCCTGCCTTCAGGTGCTTTGGTGAATAGGTTCACCCCATAGTTGTTGTTGTCATCCTCCTCCTCCTCCTCCTCCTCCTCCTCCTCCTCCTCCTCCTCCTCGCAAACACCACTCCGTTCTAGCACTGCTGAGGTCACCTAGTTGGGCAATGAAACATCTGCAAGAAGACCATCAAGCTAAGAGAGTAACCAAGAACTACCTCCTCCTCCTCGCAAACCCCACTCCGTTCTAGCACTGATGAAGTCACCTAGTTGGGCAATGAAACATCTGCGAGAAAACCACCAAGCTCAGAGAGCACCAAGGACCCCACAAGACACCGTCCAACTACTGTAATTGAACACCTATCAATCTGGAGGTCCCCCTTGTGGAAGGGGAGCTTCTTAAGATTTTCGACGAGCACCCCAACACCTGCACAGCTTTGCCAACGCTTAACAACCAAGCAGTGACGTTGCGCGGCGGTGTTGGCAGGCCGCAAAGCTGTAACGACACTCCCGATCTGGTCCTGCGATAGCACGTGCTGATTATTCTTGGTATCGTCACACACTTCCATACAATCAAGGGAAAAAGGGGGGGAGAAACCCATCCCTGCCGTACTAGTAATGATAACAATCCAAGCCCCCCCACCCACCCATTTAATCACCATTTACATAACCGAAGACACTGACGCTGATTACTTAGTCCCTTTAACGGGTTCGTAAACGGCTCCAAGTGTTTTGCTTGATTGCAGCCTACTTTAGCTGATGATGCTTTTTTTTTTTTGCTGCAGTTCTCCCAGGCGTCTTAAAAGCCAAAGACTTTTGTTATATTTACAAGGCTGGTGAGGAGCAGCTGAGCATTGTCCCTCACTCCCAGAGAGGAAAGGACACTAGTCCTCAATTTAGGACCCCCAAGGGGTGGAGCCCCAAATTTCTGTTGCTAAGCGAGACCGTGGTGAAGTACATTCCACTCCGTTTTACACCCTTCCTTGCCACAGCTGAATCACTGCAGTTGCGATATTCGTAACCGCAGATGTTAAACGAATCTGGCTTCTCCACGGATTTAACTCTCTTGCTGATGGAATGGGTTTGTGACAACCTCAGCGCTCCCCCCTCCCTCCCCCCCCCAGCCTACCTTGCAAGGAGAAAACCCAGGGGCGATTCCACGCCAGCTTGCAGGAAAGATGGAATGTAAATGTAACCAATAATAATAATAATAATAATAATAATAATAATANAAGAATAATAATAATAATAATAATAATAATAATAATAATAATAATAATAATAATAATAATAATAATAATAATAATAATAATAATAATAATAATAATAAAGTTGGAAGAGGCCTTGGAGGTCATCGAGTCCAACCCCCTGCAGGAAACCCTACACCATTTCGGACAAATGGCTGTCCAGTCTCTTCTTAAAAACTTCCAGTCTTGGAGCATTCACCGCTTCTGGAGGCAGGTTGTTCCACTGGTTAATTGTTCTCACGGTCAGGAAGTTTCTCCTTAGTTCTAGGTTGCTTCTCTCCTTGATGAGTTTCCATCCGTTGCTTCTTGTCCTGCCTTCAGCTGCTTTGGAGAATAGCTTGACTCCCTCTTCTTTGGGGCAGCCCCTGAGAGATTGGGACACTGCTATCATGTCCCCCCTTGTCCTTCTCTTCGTTAAACTAGACTTCGTTAAACTAAAATGCGCCAGGATTTTCTTGAGTAAACCTTCTACTTGAAGGTTGCAGGAATTGAGTATGTCTAGTCTAATGAAGAGAAGGACTAAGGGGGCCGCCACAAAGAAGAGGGAGTCAAGCTATTCTCCAAAGCACCTGAAGGCAGGACAAGAAGCAACGGATGGAAAACTGATCAAGGAGGGAAGCAACCTGGAATTAAGGAGAAATTTCCCGACGGTGAGAACAATTAATCAGTGGAACAACCTGCCTCCAGAAGTTGTGGGTGCTCCATCACTGGGGGCTTTTAAGAAGAGACTGGACAGTCACTTGCCTAGAATGGCCTACTGCTTGAGAAGGGGACTGGACTAGAAAACCTCCTAGGTCCCTTCCAACTCTGTTAGTCTGTACTCCGCTCGATTTCCAGGATCATTCCTACCAGCCACCAATGCCATTTGGATTTTCCAAATTCTCCCCTTTTCCCCTCGCTCTTTCGCTTCAACAGAAACAGCAACGCCTCATCGTCTCCCTTTCCTTTGAAGACAGCAGAACCCAACCCAAAACATTTGCCTGTCAGAGAAACGCCGTGCGCCGCAGACCGAAACGAAACAAATGGGCCAGGCGAATTCAAAAAGCTGGTTTTATTCTGGCACCCTTCGGGGCCAGCTTGCGATGATTGCATTTGGAAGCGTTCAGGCCTCGGCTACAATAATGGAGAAATGGCTGAACGTGGGGTTTTTTTTTATTATACTAACGAGATTACTCCACGCGGACATGTTGAGGAAAGCAACGCGCGCGGCTCAGAGTCTATCTGCTAATCCAGCCTTAACAAAAAGCCGACTCGGGTGGAGACGTTCCGTTGCGAAAGGGGTTGGCAAGTGGCCACTGGCAAGCTGCCTGGGCCTGCTCAAAACGGGTCGGCTAAAATTATGTGAAAAGTGATTAGGGACTGGAGGCTAAAACATACAAGGAACGGTTGCTGGAATTGGGTATGTCTAGTTTAACAAAGAGAAGTACGAGGGGGGACATGATAGCAGACTTCCAATATCTCAGGGGCTGCCCCAAAGAAGAGGGAGTCAAGCTGTTCTCCAAAGCAACAGAAGGCAGGACAAGAAGCAACGGGTGGAAACTAATCAAGGAGAGAAGCAACCTGGAACTAAGGAGAAACTTCCTGACAGTTAGAACAATTAACCAGTGGAACAACCTGCCTCCAGAAGCGGTGAATGCTCCAACATTGGCAGTTTTTAAGAAAAAACTGGACAGCCATTTGTCCGAAATGGTGTAGGGTTTCCTGCCTGAGCAGGGGGTTGGACTAGATGACCTCCAAGGTCCTTTCCAACTTTATCATTATTATTATTATTTGTAAATCTATGTATGTTTGTGCATGTGTGTGTGTGTGTATGTATATGTATGTATACATGCCTGTATGTATGTATGTATCTTCATATACAGTATGTGTGTCTGGGTGTCTTTGTACACTTATTTATTTACTTATTTATTTGTGAGAGCCATGGTGGCACAGCGGTTAGAATGCAGCATTGCAGGCAAACTCTGCCCACTGCCAGGAGTTCGATCCTGACCGTTTCAAGGTTGACTCAGCCTTCCATCTTTCCGAGGTGGCTAAAATGAGGAGCCAGATTGTTGGGGGAAATAGGCTGACTCTGTAAACCGCTTAGAGAGGGTAGTAAAGCACTACGAAGTGGCATATAAGTCTGAATGCTATTACTTTTTTCACTAAACAAATGGGTGTAAGCTGAAGAATACAGGAGATGCCTCTTCTTAAAAACAAACAAACAAACAAACAAACAAACACAGTGACAAAGCTCCCATCACAACACACTGCTTGCAATGCAGCTTGGGGAAAAAAGGGGTCAAACCGTGATCCTTCCTGATCAAGAGTTTGAACTGCCTTACCAGGCATGCCGTGTATTAAATCTCCGCAGAGGACAAAGAATTTGGGTGGCGGGTTCAGGTGGTTAATGGCTTCCACAGCTTGTCGGGTGAGTTGCAATTCGGCTTCCCATTCGTCCCCACCGCTGTTGCAATCGCCGATGCTGTAGGCCTTCATCAGTCCAAACTGAGGGTCTGCCCCTTGAATAAAATAGAAAGGGGCCTTCCATTCCCGTTCTGCTTCTGGAAATAAAATAAAATGGGAAAGGGGGACACATCTGATTAATCAAATTAATAAAAATCACAATAAATATTATTCAATATTTATTGTGATTTTTATTATTGCCTGTTCACCGCCCTGAGTCCTGTAAGGGAGATAGGGCGGTATATAAATTTAAATAATAATAAATTAAAAAAGCAGTGTTTCTTCTCAACCCTGGCAGCTTTAAGATGTGTGGACTTCAAGTCCCAGAATTCCCCAGTCAGCACAGTTTGGTCTAGTGCAGAGGTAGGCCACCTTGGCTCTTTTATGACTCGTGGACTTCAACTCCCAGAATTCCTGAGCCAGCCATGCTGAGGAGAAAGGGAGAGTTTCCAAGCTGAGCCACGCTGGCTCAGGAATTCTGGGAGTTGAAGTCCACGAGTCATAAAAGAGCCAAGGTTGCCTACGCCTCAGGCACCAAGCTATTAACCAGGAGACGGTGAATTTTAGTTGCACCTTAGGCATGAAAGCTGGCAGAGTGACTTTGCACCAGGAGACGGTGAATTCTAGTCCTGCCTTCTGCATGAAAGCCAGCCAGGTGACTTTGGATCAATCATCAAGAGACAGTGAGTTCTAGTCCTGCCTTCTGCATGAAAGCCGGCCAGGTGACTTTGGGCTAATTTCTAGGTGATGGTGTGTTCTAGTCCTGCCTTACACTTGAAAGCCAGCTGGGTGACTTTGGGCCAATTACCAGGAGACAGTGAGTTCTAGTCCTGCCTTGGGCATGAAAGCCAGCTGGATGACTTTAACCACTAGACCAAACTGGCTCTCCTTAGACACACTTATAGCCCTTCCAAAACACAAAGGCCATGACAGAACCAAGTTAGTAGCAAAC
This sequence comes from Protobothrops mucrosquamatus, assembly GCF_001527695.2. NCBI lineage: Eukaryota > Metazoa > Chordata > Lepidosauria > Squamata > Viperidae > Protobothrops > Protobothrops mucrosquamatus. Next base: position 113,585 of record NW_015387914.1, on the reverse strand, counting down.
ACAGGTTTCATTCTTGTGCCTATTATGGACACGGAGGGTGGAAGGATCCATGTACTGGATTTACGCACTGCACTTAAAATGCCCAAGAACCTGTTTAATCATGGTTTAGCTTACAGTAGGAATCCACTCCTTGTAGCTTATTAGTAAAATATTGCTTAAGGACTCAGCTTGACATGATCATAGAATTTGACAGGGTGCTTGTTTACCAGGCATGTTCACAAAACTGTGAACCAGGCACTGGAGCCTTCCAAATTTGACACCCAGCATTGTTTTACAGCCATATCTCTTTGTATTCTCAGCACTAGTGTTGTCCAAAAGCATCATCTCATTAAAATGCGATAAACAAACTTTGGAAAGAGCTGCGGACTGACAATGCATCATGCTGTTTCTTGATTTGCTAATTTAGTAAATTCAGTTAGTCAGACTTTCATGGGAAGCCAGATCAAGAAACAAGACATGGCGGAAATTTTAAGAATGTTTCTCTTTTTTAAAAAAAAAATGTTGTAGGGTAAAATAACAGAATCTGGAAAGACTCTTTATCTCTTTCTCTCTGACCCATCTTATACCAAACCTAATCAAAGTGGGGTAATTTTAATTTTCTTTCTTATACCTTCCACTTATACAGGGTTGTATAAACAGAGGCACAGAATCAAGATCACGCGAAGTATTAGTACCGCTTTATAAAACCCTAGTAAGACCACACCTGGAATACTGCAGCCAATTTTAGTCACCATATCACAAAAAAGATGTTGAGAGTTTGAAAAAATTTCAGAGAAGAGCAACTAAGATGATCCAAGGCCTGGAGACTAAAACATACGAAGAACGGCTGCGGGACTTGGGTTTGGCTAGTAGTCTAAAGAAAAGAAGAAATAGGGGAGACCTGACAGCAATATTCCAGTATTTGGGGGGCTGCCACAAAGAAGAGGGAGTCAAGCTATTCTCCAAAGCATCAGAGGGGAAGACAAGAAACAATGGTTGGAAACTGATCAGAGAGAGAAGCAACCTGGAATTAAGGAGAAACTTCCTGACAGTGAGGACAATTAACCAGTGGAACATCTTGCCTCCAGAAATCGTGGGCGCTCCATCACTGAAGGTTTTTAAGAAGAGGCTAGGCAATCACTTGTCTGAGATGGTGTAGGTTCTCCTGCTTGAGCAGGGGGCTGGACTAGAAGACCTCCAAGGTCCCTTCCAGCTCTATTCTATTCTACTTTCTCAGGACTGAAGTACAGATAGCCCTCAACTTACAACTACAATTGACCCCAAAATTTTCTGTTGCTAAGTGACACAGTTGAGTTTTGCCCCATTTTACGACGTTTCTTGCCACAGGTATTAAGTTCACTTAGTAACATGATCGTTAAGTGAATCTGGCTTCCCCAATGACTTTGCTTGGCAGAAGTTTGCAGAAGGGGATCATGTGACCTCGGGACACTGCGACCGTCATAAAGATGAACCAGTGCTCAAATTTTGATCGTGTGACCATGGGGATGCAGCAAGGATCATAAGTATCGTAAGTCACTTTTTTCATTAATGTAATTTATGTAAATAATATTTGGTAAAGAGAAAGGGATGTATTTATTTGTATATGCATGAGTTTAAAAAAAGGGGGGGGGTTAATTTTGAAGATTTCAAGAAAAGGAAAAAAAAAACCACATTGAAAAAAGGATGAGGAAGGAATTAAAGAATTCTAGCATTTTCGCAATACTAAGCCCCAGAGGTGCTAAAGCAAAATTATTTTGCACGCATGTCTCCTGATAATGAGATTAACTCAGTTTTTTTTAACCTTGGCAACTTTAAGATGTGTGTGCACTTCAATTGCCAGAATTCTCCAGCCAGCCTAGTTGGTGGCATTTTATTGTTTTACGTGCACGTTGCCAAGAATCCTAATCTGCCATACGGTAGCATTAAAAAGCGCTATATAAATAAAATACATTTCAAATCATCATAAAAAAAAACCACGGAGGCTTTTCTTAAAAACCTGGATAATTGTAGCACAGATACAGGTATTCCTTGATTTACAACAGTTCGTTTAGTGACCATCTGAATTTACAACGACTTATGACCATTTTTCACACTTATGGCCATGGTAGCATTGCCATGGTCACATGATCAAAAGTCAGACCTTGGCAACTGGTTGCCAAGTGTCCTGGGGGCCATGTGATCAACTTTGGTGACCTTCTGAGAAGCAAAATCAATGAGGAAGCCAGATTCACTTAACAACTGTGTTACTAACAACTGCAGTAATCCACATAATAATTGTGGCACGAAAGGTCGTCAAATGGGGCAAAACTCACTTAACAAATATCTCACCTAGCAACATAAATGTTGAGCTCAATTGTGGACGTACATCAAGGACTACCTGTATAGTAGCACTCATCAGTTTAGACAATTTCAAAAGGATAGTAAGCAAAATTATACAGGTAGGCCAATGATGACTGCTAGTGAAGATAACTGTACAGCATTGATGGAATTAAGACAGTAGGAGCTAAATTAACCCACTTGCATTTACTTAATTCTTATTTAACCTCACAGTAAAAGAGTCCTTGAATTGAAAAACTATTATCCACTACAAGGTAACACACACTGTTCCCAGGTATAGGCAGAACAGTCCTCCCAGGGAACTAATCCAGCCTATTAGTTCCAAAGATCAACAGATTTATTGTGATTAACATCAAGATTTCTGGAAACAAGTGAGCTAAACATACGTTTTTTGGAAACCCCTAGTTGTGTTACAGTTAATTACATCATTTTAAAGCCAACTCACCCAATATTAAAATTGGCAACTTCCTTAACATTCTCAAATGCACGGTGCTGATTTCCTTGTGTACAACGTTTATTTACAAGTTTTGCCACTGCTGCAAGTGGTAATTTCAAAGAATAACAAACAAAAATGAGTTTAGCATTACTGTATTTTTACATCACAAACTAAAGTATATGGGAAAGTGTGATAGCCTCATTATTACTAAGAGCATGAGTGTAATAGTAACACTCAATTTCAACTTAAAAATTTCTGTACTTTTTATTCCTCGTTCTTCAGAAGCATAAACATACATCACTATGTTTCATTATTTTTACTGTAATATAAACTAATTTGAGCACAACATGCTGTAAAACACACAGACACTAGTTGCTCTCTATAATGTATGCTAAGTATGGGAGTAGAATTTTGAGAGCTTCTGTGAAATGAGTAAATAACAAAATATTAAGGTGTGCAGCAATTTAATATACACGGAAGTGACTTTTTATAGTTGCTGTTTCTTGACAGGCACTGCAGCAATTTTGTCCATACTTTATCTGAATTCAGTCAGATTAAATTGTCAGGAAATTACACAGTAAGAGGAAAACCAGATGCAATCACATTGATTTCTATTTATTTCTGTAACTGGTGGGTTTGTTACTCACTAGCCAAAAGATTGAGGTAAATACGCTACAATGTTGAGAATGAAAAGTGCCTTAACAGTTTTAACTACACATTTTCCTAAAATCCAAAATCACACTCTTGCATTAGATAACATTAGATATTTCTTTAAAAAAATATGTATTTAATCAATCCATTCCTTAGCTGTCTCAACTACAGTAACAACTGTGTTTTTTTATATATATAAAATGTTGAAAAAAATATTTGGGTTCCTTAGCAGTAGGATTTAGGGATAGTAAATATGTTAAGTTTCAAAAAAGTTATCACCAGACTCTTCTACTTTTCACACCAACTATCTTCCAGGAAAATATTCAACAAGGTGAAATTTTGCAATTCCCCATGAAATAGTTTGCAAACCAATCAACCATGGCAGGTGAGTGCACACCTTTGAAGGTGCTAAGCTGGTTGAGTGTTAACCTTGGTAAAGTTTTGTATGGCATGAGAACATGGGTTATTTTATGCTTCCAACTGTTCCCTCCACAGAGATTAAGCTGGGCAGGTGCCCTCAACCTTTGCTTTCTCCCCTTTTGCTTCTTCTTCCATCTGGGAAGGAACAAAGTGGCTTTAATCCTTTCCTGTACAAGCAAGGCTACTACTTGTAAGTACCTCGAGTTACAGCCATTTGTTTAGCGACCATTCAAAGTGAAAAAAGTGACTTCTGGCCATTTCTCACATTTATGACCATTGCAGCATTCCCGTGGTCACATGATCAAAATTTGGATGCTTGGCAACTGGTTCATATTAATGGCGGTTTCAGGATCCCGAGGTCATGGGGTCTGCTTTTGCAACCTTCGGACATTGGGGAAGCCAGATTCGCTTTATGACCATAACTTAACAACTGCAGAGATTCACTTAACAACTATGGCAAGAAAGATTGTAAAATGGGGCAAAACCCACTTAACAAATGTCTTGCTTAGCAAAAAAAATTTCGGGCTCAGTTGTGGTCATTAAGTGAGGACTACCCGCGCTAATTTCTGGGCAGAGGGAAGGTGTGGAGAAGAAGAGACAAGGCAGGAGTCAGCATCATCCTCTAGCACAGTGGTCTTCAAACTTGGCCCTTTTATGACTTGTGGACTTCAACTCCCAGAATTCCTCAGCCAGGCACGCTGGCTGAGGAATTCTGGGAGTTGAAGTCCACAAGTCATAAAAGGGCCAAGTTTGAAGACCCCTGATCTAGCAAGTCTGAAGAGTCAGGAAGGATTATTAAAAACTCATGCCTTCTCCTTTTCCAAAAGAGTTGACCCTTCCACCCCTTCAAACTAGCCGGACTGGCTGAACTACAATGTCCATTATCCCCAACCAACCCAGGGAAACCTGGCTGAGTTGCTACACTGCAACATTTGCCCCCCCCCGTACTCTTCCCTCCCTTTGTCTCAAATGCACAGGAAAAATCACGCTTCCCACTCCCCGCTTGCTTTCCGTGGACTCCGGTGCAAGCCTATTTCGGTCCCCCAGTGTCCAGCAGTGCGACGCTGATAAGCCTCCGGGCCAGCCGCGCTCCGCTCGCAAAGGTTCCGCCTCTTTGCCTACGGAAGCGGTTGCAAATTTAATCTCAGGAATGCAATGTATAAATCTCTAATATACCTTCGCGGAAGACGCTCAGGGTCCTGTTTCGGGCTTTTAGCAACTCATTCTGCCTTTTCTCAGCCATGAGGAGCGCAAGCAGGCCGATCCCTCCTTCCTTCCCGGGGAGCAAAAGCAGATCTTAAAAAAAAACAAAAAACGAGGAGGAGGAAAAAGTCAGGAACTTGGCAGGCGAGGGGGCGAAGGCTAATGGGGGAGGCGTGGTCTAGGAAGCTAGGGGCGGGGCTGGTTGCCCCCACCCCTGGAACACAGGGAGGGGGAGGTGAAGTTTTCGGCCCCGGGGGAATTGCATTTCCTTGCATTGGGAAAATGCATTTCTTGCATTGCATTTCTTTGGAGTGTCCTCGCGTGGCGAGCACAGGTTTGCGACGCTTACAACAAGATTGGTTCCTACTCTGAGGAGTGCCTGGGTTGGGCTTGGGCGGGAGGAGCGCTCTGCTGGTGCTCAGAGCCAGCTGCTCCCTTTGCAAAAGGCAATGAGACAGGAAACAGATTGGGGTGGCCTCCTACTCATCGGGGAGGCAGTTGGGTGTAGTAGTTAAAGGCGCTGGGCTGAAAGTGGACAAGGGGGAGCGCTGGGCTTGCCTTAGCAGGGAGGTCAGCTGGGGACTTGGGGCCAGTCCCCTCCCCCCATCTCTCAATTAGCCCTGGAAAGAAGGCAAGGTTGAATTTTAACCTTGTTCTTAACTGGATTTTACATTGTGCATTTAGTCATGTGTTTATATTTTTAATTATTATTATATTCTGGCTTTATTATTTTTATAGGTAAGTCAAGGCAGTTGACACACCTAATCCTCTTTCCTCCTGTTTTCCCCACCAGAACAAGCCTGTGAGGTAGGTTGAACTGAGAGGGAGGGAGAGAATGAGAGAGAGAAGGAGAGAGAGAAGGAGAGAGAGAATGAGAATGAGAGGCCCAAAGTCATCCAGCTGGCTTTCATGGCTGAGGCAAGACTAGAATTCACAGTCTCCTGGTCATTGACCCAAAGTCACTTAGTCAGCTTTTGTGCCTAAGGCAGGATTAGAACTCACCATCTCCTGGTGATTGGCCCAAAGTCACCCAGCCGCCTTATCTGCTAAGGTGGGACTAGAACTCACTGTCTCCTGGTGATTGGCCCAAAGTCACCCAGCCGGCTTTCATGCCTGGCAGGACTAGAATTCATCGTCTCCTGGTGATCAGCCCAAAGTCACCCAGTCAGCTTTCACACCTAAGGCAGGACTAGAACTCACCATCTCCTGGTGATTGGCCCAAAGTCACCCAGCTGGCTTTCATGCCTAAGGTCGGACTAGAACTCACCATCTCCTGGTGATTGGCCCAAAGTCACCCAGCTGGCTTTCATGCCTAAGGCAGGACTAGAACTCACCATCTCCTGGTGATTGGCCCAAAGTCACCCAGCTGGCTTTCATGCCTAAGGCAGGACTAGAACTCACCGTCTCCTGGTGATCGGCCCAAAGTCACCCAGCCGGCTTTCCTGTCTAAGGCAGGACAGAGTCACATTGTAAGATGAGCCGTGTAGAAATGTCATAATAAATTGCCTTTGAAAATGTGGCCAAGAAAACTAGAGGAATTTATTCTTATTGAGGATGTAGAGGTTGTGCTGGACTGGGAGCAGAAGAGCTCCATTCTTGCTTTGGGCACAAAGATCCACTCATCTTAAAGTGGCCAATTTTGAAAAAAACAACAACACTTCCACAATTAACCATGGGTAGTTCATCAACAATCAGTTCTTTCGGGCTGTAGTACCAGTTTTGTTATGTGATTAATGTTGCGGGTGAAACAGGGCAACATCAAAATGTAAAAACAAAAGAAAGATACTTGTTTTTCAAAGAATAATAAAGCACAAAGGCAAAGAACACTGGATGGTAACAGTCAAGAAAGATTAAAAAAGACCAACTATCAGCATCAATAAAAACATTCTGGAAACACTTTCTAATAATATGTTTTTTCCTTTCCCTTCCACTGAGTTTGCCAACTGCTGAACACAGCCTAGATATTTATACTTTATATTAAACATTAAAGAGTGTTACTAATAAATACCTCTTTAAATATTTTTATCTAATTATTTTTTATTGGCCTCACAACTTTCTTCCTAAAAACAATATTCCAAATGTCTACATTTCTCCTGCTGTGTAATGTGTCGTATATGTGGGAGCCATTCTTACTTAAACTTCTATTGTGGATATATATAATGTCAATTTTGCCAGTGTATTTTGCCAGACTATATTTTGATTTTGGCTTCCCAATCTAATCTCTCTTTTTTCCCCCCAGTGTTGTTCTTAATTTTTTTTCTTGCAGCTTTCAGCATAAATCTTTATGATATTTTTCATTTAAATTCTCTGCAATTATGTCTAATATGTGGGGGGTTCAGATTTTATTTTTAGGGTTTTCTGAAAATGTTGGTGTACTTCTTTCCAGCACTCTTGAAACTCTTGTTGTTTTTAACATGATCACCACATATGAAAAAGTGTTCCTTTTTTGTTATGGAATTTCCAACATTTATTGTTATACGATTTGACTTGCTTGGTCATTCTTAACCGAGTGATCTCAAAGATGCTTGCTTTTTTTTTTTTCAAAAGGCAACTGCACTGTTTTTTATTTGAGGAAGATCAGTTATCATTATTAACTGATTAAAATTATTAACTGATTAAAATCATTAGATTTTAGCTTTAGATTTTGCTTTTATCCTGCCTTTATAAGTCATTCATGTACCTTCTGTGAATCGTTTTATATCAATTTTCCCTTAAATTATAATCTGGGGAAAAAATTATTGATTCTTCCATAGTTTTTCCCATTGTTGTGCTATGATTGGCTTTTGGAAGTTTTACATTCACTTATCATTCCGTTTTGGATTTGTTCTATTGCTGTGTCATACTTCCTTGGCAATTTGTATATCCGTCCTAATAGGTGACCTTGGTATTTTATAAATATTTTAAATTCTGCCAACTTTCTCAAAATCTCTCCTTTCCCGAGGTCATTTTTTATTTTTCCAGCAATACGTGAGTACATCAGCCACAATAAATTCGTACATTCATCAAACATTCGTCTTTTTAGCCTGTTTCCTGAATCTTGATGTAACACACGTATCGGCAGAAGCAATTAAATCTTTGTTACTATAGTTATTGCTGAAGTAAAAGACATTTGACGGTGATGCTAATGTTGAAGTTGTCTGTCTTAGTCTTGTTTTTAAAAGATTCCATTTTTATTTTTTTTTAGTCAAATGTCCTCTGGCGTTTCAAATTCTTTTCTTCTTTGGTTGACTCATACTGTAAGTCCCTATGAAAACAATTGGCTAAGCTAGCTCGATCTGTGATTGATATTCTGCTGTAAGGGGATTTTATTCATTTTATTATCCATGATAGAAAGCCAGCACAAGTAGTATCATTTAAGGTTAAAAAAGCCACGGTCATCTCTTTCCTTTCAATCCTGCAAGTTTTAAAATCTTATTCTCATTTTTTCTCCCCTCCCGTTCCCTATAAATTTGTTTAGTGTTCTTTGTGAATCCTGCAAGGTTTTATCCGAAACTAAAATCGGGGCCATTGGAAATCAAAAGTTCATGCACGGTCATTTTTACAGATAGTCCTTGGCTTATAATGATTACTTCAGCAACTAATTTGCCTTCATTCGTGAGTTTAGCAACTATTTGAAGTCACAATGGCATCAGAAACACTGATTTACAACAGATTCTCACACTTTTGACCGTCACAGTATCCTCGTAGTCACATGAGCAAAATTCAGCCACTTGGAAACTGGCAGGTATATATGACAGTTGCAACATCCTAGGGTCACGTGATCGCCAGTTGCAACTTCCCAGCCAGCTTCAGCAAGCAAAGTGAATAAGGAAAGCCATATTTGATTAATGGCGGTATAATTCACAGCCGCAGTTATTTCCTTTAACAATGGTATAAGGTTTCCTGCCTGAGCAGGGGGTTGGACTAGAAAACCTCCAATTTCCCTTCCAACTCTATTGTTGTTGTTGTTGTTACTGTGGGAACAATCCAGAGAAAGAAATATTTTGGGGAATATTAAAAAGGCAGAATATATTTCCCCAAAGGAATAATGGAGAAGATCTTTAAAAAGGCAGAAACATCTCCACACACACACACCAGCCAGACAACTCAGCAGAAACCAGCTTTTTAGAAATGCAGATGTAATAATCCATTCAGGAAGGTTGGAGCTCTCCAGCTAAAAGCTGAAGAGATGAGGAAGACAAAGACCCTTAAAATTTACATAGCCCACCCAAACTCTTAACACACAATAGGATTAACCCACAGATGCCAAAGGGGCACACTCAGACTCAGGTCAAAGTACAGGACACAGGAAATACAAAGTCTCCAATAGGAACAGGAAACAACTCCAAACAAAAGCCCAAGAAGGTATAAAAACCCACTCCCTACTACATGTGCTCTCTTTTTCCCAGAGCCATCTTTCTGTCTGGTTCTCCTCTTCAAGAATCTGCAACCTTCTTTCTAAAGCAGTCGCCATGTTATTTATTCCCGGCTTGGATTGGACCCTTAACAACCACCGTACTTAACAGCGGTACACTTGTGCTTGTAAGTCAAGGACTGCTACCTTACATTATTTCTTTCCAGCCGATTCCATCGCCTTGCAAAAGATGACGGCCGTCTGCTGCTTTTGGTGAAGTGATTAAAGCCAGCCTTCCTTATCCTTACTTGAAGCTGGCATCTGTGCGACAGCACCCTGGCACCCGTTCAAGCTGCAGTCTTAGCAGAGACCAAACTTTCTTCAGATAATGGGACACCCTAGTGCCGTACGATGATATAAGTGTGAATGAGTCACTCTAACGAGAGGGATGATCCACTTTGCTCCTTCTTTTGCAGTGTCTACAAACACACCGCACACATGAAATGCGGAAGGACTTCTTCAGGGTATTTCAAGGTGCCGCCGATGTTGGCTTTGTGTCCCAAAGACTGGGTGGCTTTTTGTTGGCCAGGCCTCCTCTCTCTGTTGTGGTGGTTGCCAGAGTGTAACACTAGACCGGCATTGATTGTTTCCACAGCTAATCCACGCTAATTGATTTTTATCTGAATCACAGAGCGTGGGCAGCCTCCGTTTGCTCAAGAAACCTCAATGCACTCTTTGCCTCACTGTATTCATGAGCAGAGGAAAGAGATGAGGTAATCAAACCAATCGATTTTTACAGTTTCGCCAGTTTGCATATAGAGAGGCTCAAATCCTACGTTTTCAGTCTCTTGACTTATCAGGAAGAGAACCCCCTTTTTGGGGATATTTCTCCCTGTTTAGATCACTATCCAAACCTGGTTATTTTCTTCTGGGGAATGGTTTAAACCAGGAATGGATAACCAAGATGCTCCAGAGGATTAGGGTGCTTGGGAATGTAACTAGTCTGTATGGAAATCCCAGGCTAAGTAGATCTGAATCTTTATAGAAAGAGAAGTGGATTTATACCCATAAAGGAGAATATTTGTAGCTTGAGGCTGAACTGTGGAGTCCTTGGTGCTCTCTTAGCTTGGTTGTTTTCTTGCAGACGTTTCATTACCCAACTAGGTAACATCATCAGTGCTAGGAAAGAGTGGGGTTTATGGACAAGGAGAAGGAGGAGGAGGAGGAGGAGGAGGAGGAGGGAGGAGGAGGAGATCTGATGATGTTACCCAGTTGGGTCATGAAACGTCTGCAAGGAAACAATCAAGTCCAGAGAGTACCAAGGACCCCACAGTCGTCGTCCTCCTCCTCCTCCTCCACTCTGCAAACCCCACTCCTTTCCAGCACTGATGATGTTACCCAGTTGGGTCATGAAACATCTGCAAGGAAACAATCAAGTCCAGAGAGTACCAAGGACCCCACAGTCGTCATCATCGTCCTCCTCCTCCTCCTCCTCCTCCTCCTCCTCCACTCTGAAAACCCCACTCCTTTCTAGCACTGATGATGTTACCTACTTGGATAATGGAATGTCTTGCAAGAAAACAGCCAAGCTCAGAGAGCAGCAAGGATTTCTTTCCATTCTGATGCTGAGAATACAAGACAGCCTTTTCTCCTGGGAAATATTCTCTGCTCACTTTGATTCAAGGGGCAGGACCTTTTTAGGAAGGGAGAAAAAAAAAGAGGAAGAGAAAAAGAGAAACTTAATTGTCACTGCAAGGCAATCAAAACTAACAAATTAACCGAGTCCCACTTCTCCAGATGGGTTTATAGCATTCAGGGGACATTTTCATTGTTGTCAAATTCTGGCAGGCATATGGACGTTAACAGCCTGCAGACAGAAGCAGCGTGATCTGTTCAGCTGAAAGCAGAGAGAGAGAGAGAGAAGCTGATTTTCTTCCTTTTGCCTCTGAGTATCTTGTGTACTATCTCCCAACTCCAGGCTGTGTCTTTGTCTCGTCTGGGTCTGCCGCCAGATTCCAAAGCGAACATTCCCTGCGCCATCTCCGCAGCGCATAGCGTCTGCCTGGCATTCTCCTGGCAACCTCTGAGCCAATGCACAAGAGCATGAGTGATGCTGTTGACCATCAATCAACCAACCAACCAACCAACCCATCAATCCCCAGCAAAGCTGTGTGTGTATGTGTGTGTGTGTGTGTGTGTGTGTGAGGTCTGCCCTTAAAAAGAGGAAAGAAGAAAGAACTACCTGGGCTACAGTCACCCAGTTTCTGAGCTGAAAAATGCCTTAGTTTTCTGTTCGCATCCAACGATAGAAATGGCGGTACAGTTTAGTGTAGTGGTTAAAGTGCTGGCCTAGGAACCAGAAGAAACCTGGGAGTTCTAGTCCTACTTTAGGTGTGAAAGCTGTCTGGGTGACTTTGAGTCAGTCACCAGGGGATGGTGAGTTTTAGTCCTGCCTTAGGCGCAAAAGCCAGCTGAGTGACTTTGGACTAATCATAATGAGACCCCAAATTCTAGTCCTGAAAATGGCAGGGTAACTTTGGCCAGTCCCCGGGAGACGGCGAGTTCTAATCTCATTTTAGGCATGAAAGCCAGCTGGGTGACCTTGGGGCAATCCCCAGGAGACGGTGAGTTCTAGTCCCCCCTTAGCTATGACAGTTGACTGGGTGACTTTGGGTCATTCTCTCTCTCTCTCTCTTTCTCTCTCTCCTTTCTCTCTTCTCTCTCTTTCTTCTCTCTCTCTCCTCTCTCTCCTTTCTCTCCTCTCTCTCTTTCTTCTCTCTCTCTCCTCTCTCTCCTTTCTCTCCTCTCTCTCTCTCTTCTCTCTCTCTCCTCTCTCCTCTCTCTCTCTCCTCTCTCTCTCCTTTCTCTCCTCTCTCTCTTTCTACTCTCTCTCTCTCTCCTTTCTCTCTTCTCTCCTCTTTCTCCTCTCTCTCCTCTCTCTCTCCTTTCTCCTCTCTCTTTCTACTCTCTCTCTCTCTCTCCTTTCTCTCTTCTCTCCTCTTTCTCCTCTCTCTCCTCTCTCTCTCCTTTCTCTCCTCTCTCTCTTTCTTCTCTCTCTCTCCTCTCTCCTCTCTCCTCTCTCTCTCTCCTCTCTCTCTCCTTTCTCTCCTCTCTCTTTCTACTCTCTCTCTCTCTCCTTTCTCTCTTCTCTCTCTCCTCTTTCTCCTCTCTCTCTCCTCTCTCTCTCCTTTCTCTCCTCTCTTTCTTCTCTCTCTCTCCTCTCTCCTCTCTCCTCTCTCTCTCTCTCTCTCTTCTTTCTCTCCTCTCTCTCTTTCTTCTCTCTCTCTCTCTCCCCCCCCCAGCCCACCTCGCAGAGGAGTATTATGTATGTTTGCCACCTTCAGTTCCTTACAACATAATAAAGACGGACTACAAATTGAGTACAATAAATAAAATGTGTCTTCTAATAACCATCTCCGGACAGTCAACCCTACCGAGGGTAGTGAGTAGTGATACCAAAAAAAAAACGCCTCTGGGGTTTGCAGTCATGAACGCCACCGGAGGAGAGCATCGTACCTTAGGAATCCTGACATTTTGAGAATTATTTTGTTTGTAGAGTTGAGTATCCTTGCTGTTTGGAAGACCTCGGATAATACTTCTCATTCCACGGGATTGCATTTAACAGGCTTTCTCTTATTCTGTTCGGCGGCTTATTATTTTTTCAGCCGTCACATTGTAAACTGCATTATGTACAAGGATGTCTTTGCATTGATGTGTGGCAGCTATGGTGCGTAGGAGGGGTGAGTTGTGCCACACTATAAGCGAAGCCATCCTGTCTTTGGGTAGACTGTGCTTCAGCATGCTTATTGATTTAGGGACTGTCATTGCATTTTTTTTTTATTCTACCTGTCAAAACGTAGTGCTAGAACGTCTTCTTTCTGGACCAGTATCTGAAGAAGTAGCACGGATTGAACTGGAGGCGTTTTGTATGCAAGGCTTGTATTTTATCACGGAGCAACTGCGAAGTGGACCTTTGTGCTAAGCCAACATGATATGTGAGCTTATGATGAAGTGTTTTGAGTGAGCCTGAGCTACATTCTAGCTGGGGGTTGAAGGTGCAGAATATGTTCATAAAACTGCTTCCAAACCTTATGCCATCAATTAGTTTGCTAATGAGGGGTCCTTAGCGCTCTCTGAGCTTCATTTTCTTCTTCCAGATGTTTCATTACCCATATGAATTAGTGCTAGCACTGATGATGTTATATCGTTGGGTAACGAAATGTCTGCAAGAAAACAACCCAACCCCGGAGAACACCAAGCTTCCCCTCATTTTAACCCCGAGCTATAAATATTCTGCTTTATTGGTACTATTTTGTTATGGTGCCAATGGCAGAAATTGTGACAGTATCCTAATTGTAACCATCAGACTCCGACAGTACAGGAAGTAAGAAAAAATTCCTTTACTCTGAATAACTGCGGCCGTCATAAATAGGAGTCAGTTGCCAAGCGTCTGAATTTTGATCACGTGATCTTGGGGAGGCTGCAACGGTCGTAAGTGTGAACAACGGTCACAAGTCCCTTCTTTCCAGTGCCGTTGCAATTTTGAACGGTGGCTAAATAAACTGTTGTAAGTTGAGGACTACCTTTCTCCTGTTAGACTCCACAGGTGAATGGAATGCTCCTGTCTTCTGGCCAAGACTTTTGAGGAGTGTTTTGGCCCAGATGTTTATGACATGTCCAGCCTCCCCTTTTCCCATGCGACGATTCCAACGAGGTCCTTGTAGAACTCTGGCCAAGTTCTCCGTCCTCTTGAGAGGAAGGAAAATCTTTCTCCAAGAAAGCCGTTAAACTGTCTGTATTCCCACCTTGCGTAATTTATCCTGCTGGACAATTTTGCTGGCGCCTTCCTCTGCCAATATTTCATCTCAAAATGCATTTCTAAATTAAACAAGCACTTGCAATCCAATTTTCGGCTTAATTGGATTTCCCTTTGGTGAGGCAAACATTCGATTTCTCTCTCTCATAAGGTCTCTGAGCAGCCAGCCCGTCACCGAGATCTCTTGGCGGACACACGTCAGGCCACGCTCACCTTAGAAGTCGCTCAGGATGATCAGCGGCTTTCCCAAAGGCATCAGGAAGGAGGAAGACCTCGGCTTCCTGTCCCTTTTGTTCTAGCCCAGGGCTTTTCAATCTTTTCACCCATTGTACCACTTTTAGGATATGGCAACATCCGAGTACCACCAGTCGCCTAGCAAGGTGTCAAACACTTGATGACCCCCCCAAAAAAGGAAAAAAGTGATAAAGTACAGGTAGTCCTTGACTTACAACAGTTCGCTTAGTGACTGTTCGAAGTTACAATGGCACTGAAAAAAGTGCCCCCCCAAGGCACAGCCGAGCACGACACCTGCCTGCCCACCCGGCCGCGCTCTTCCTCCTGTCCGAGGTTTTCATTGTTGTGAGCATTTCTGTTCAGGATTGGCAGCAGGGGTGGGGTGGGGGGTGTTTGGTTTTTATTCCCCCCGTCTGCTGGGTGGTTGCAGCAGGTTTTGGTCACTTCACATGACCCTGGGACACTGTGACCGTCATAAATATGAATTAGTTGCCAAGCATCTGAATGTAAATCACCCTGGAGATGCTGCAACATTCCAGCTGATTGGCGCTTCTTCTGGGCTCAGCAGAAGTGCCAGGATCAGCGCCGAGCTCCAGCTGGAGCCTGGCGCTGATCCTGGCGCTTCCGCTGAGCCCTGACAGCCCTGCAGCTCCAGCCGTCTCTCGCTCAGGCTTGTGCGGTGCTGCCACCAGTTCAGCTCATTCCCCTCCCCCGCTACCACTTTTCTAGGATGGTCGCGTACCACCTGCCAGGTGCCAATGTACCACAGGTGGTACCCGTACCACTGGTTGAAAAGCCTTGTTCTAGATCACTGAACCGCTGGAACTTTCCACGCCCAGTTTCTGGTCACAGAACATCACCGCCAAGGTCAAAGAGAAGAAAAGAGAAACGTCGATACTTTAATTGGAATTGTAGATAGCTGGCTGAGTCCCCGGATAACAGCCCTGGTACAAGAAGTCCTCGACTTCACGGCCGTTCATTCAGTGATCGTTCAAAGCAGCGACAGCACTGAAAAAAGGAACTGGTGGCTGGTCTTCACACATTGCAGCAAGCCGACAGTCATGTGATCAAAATCCAGGTGCTTGGCAACTGGCATGTACTTGCGATGGTTGCACTGTCCCAGGGTCATGTGATCCCCATTTGTGACCTTCTCCAGTGCCTTCCGATAAGCAAAATCAATGGGGGGGATGTTGGATTCGCTTTACGACTGCCTGGTAGTCAGTCGGTATAGGCTCTCCTGCTTGAGCAGAGGGTTGGACTAGAAGATCTCTAAGATCCCTTTCAACTTTGGTATTCTCTATTTGCTGCCAGGTGTATAGCTCTCTAGGTTGCTCCTGACCATCTCCAATTCTTGTTTTCTCTTGAGAAGACGGATCTCCTTCCAAACGAAGCACTGACTCTTGTCAACCGGTCATTCAATCCGCGCCTACTACTTTGGGATCTCCAAGGAGGAAAGGAGGACTCTTCAGAAATCCAAATGTCTTTATTTCGAAGTAATTAGGATTTTCGCATTTTATTTTATCTTGCTTCTCATTGCTTGCATCTTTGTTATCCTCCCCTCCCGTGTTCCTCACTAGCTTTTCCATGGAGCCTGAGATCACTAGCAGAGCTGTGAAGGGGAGGATGGCACGTTAATTCCTTCATTTGAATAATTAAACATTTAAAATATTCCCTCCATACTTTTGACGGTGGGCTGCAGATTCATTATTCATACTCAACCCTCACGGTGTAACAAAATACGGGAATTAGGAACATCATTTTGAGCACTTGGAGAGAGAAATGTTCCTTGCCACACATCCGTTTTATTTGTCCTTGGATAATATTCTCTTTCTGCTAACCCTTTCTCCTTCTTCAGCAAATTACAGCATCAGAATATATAACTTCCCTCCTTTGGTGAAAACCTTCATTTTTTTTTAAATACATGACTGAACCAAAGAATCATCTCATAATTGAATAAAATCCAGGACATGCACGAACACTTCAGCTGCTGGACAGTCACAAAGTAAACTGCGGTTTCCAAGCCACAACGACTGAGTTGAAACCACCTATGCTTTGTTCTTGATATCAAACAGCGGCGATAAAAAGAGATATTTAAGAAGAGGCACTATATAAATTTAGATGTAAAAAAAAATGCTGGAAATGCATGTCTTTTTAAAAAGCAGAAAACCGATTGATGATCTCGGAAAACTATTGTTTTTTCTCTAAATCTAAACTCAAATCTAAAAATCTAAGTCGCATTCTAAACCTAAGCCTACGTCCAGGTGTGCTGGATACGGTCACTGGCTTGAGTTATTTGTAAAAATAATAAAGGCATGTTATTAAATAAGTACATCTGAAACCATTTCCTAGGGTAGAGAGAGGGTCCTAATTGGAAGGACTCAAACAAGATTCTTGGGCCATTTCTCTGAAATCATAAGCCTGCTTTTACCGGAGGTTATTTATTTATTTAGCGCATGATGAGGACATGATACAAGAGAAGTAAACATACGTATAATCCACGTAATTATTTGCAAAACTTCTACGGGGCTACGGCAGTGTCCTCGTAACTGGATGTCCCATTCAGCTATCCCTCTGGGGTGGCTTCGTGCAGAACGTCTAGGGATCCAGAGAACTCAACACGGTGGGCAAGCTTGCACAATGTGTTTAATAGCTCGCCCATCAGCATCACAATCGCAACAAGGGGAATATTTCCATTCCCCACTGCTATAGGGCCGAGGCCCTTTCGGTATCATACGTAATTCTGTTCAGTTTTGACCAGCATAGCAAGGTAGGTGAAAACCAGGTGGTTTGGTAGAGGGATCACTAATGATCAGGCCACAAGAAGATAACCTGGATCATTCCTCTCTCCAGGCATTCTGGGGGTTAAACTGGGTAGGTATTTAATCCAGTTTAGTTTAGTTTTAGGGGGTATAACATTTTCTCCTGACCCTTTGTTCTGGAGTCCAGAGAGTTTCTTTCAAGTTCCTCCGGAGGGCAAAGAAAACAAAACTAATTCATATCCTGAGTTGAAAGACTAGAACATGGATGATTTCCCAAGTGCTGCCATTGTTTCCAGCAGGCTGACACAATTCATGTAAGAGATACCAAAACAATGATGGATATCTCCTTGCAGCTGGAAGATGATCCTGGATTTCACAGGGCGGTGAGAAGAACTGAGTTTCAGAAAGTCAAACTGAAGGTCAGTCAAGATTTGACTTAGACGGTCAGCTAGCAGGCTACCTTCGAAACACAGAACCGTTTTATTATATTGTCATGAAGAAGGTTGATGATGACGTTATCCTTCCAGTGGAATCCAAATCTTGGCAATTCTATGGGTCAGGTCTCTCCACATCTTCCTGTCTTGCACTACTTGAGTTTTTCTATGCTCTGGTTGGTGTCAGCTTTGATGGTACCTAGCCACTATGTTCTTCTTTGATGGCCTGAAAATTGTCACGAAAGATTGCCATAAAGACACGTGTGCAGAATGTCTAAGTCCTCCAAGACACTGAAATCGTAAGAAATGCCAGAGTAGCCCAATTGAATCCGGTCAAGGACCACCTTAGTCCACCATTGGGTGGCCAACAGTCTTCTCTCCTGCCATGAGTAGGCTGACCCCTAACCCAGAAAGTCTAGAAGTCAAAGATGGTGCTGGCTGGTTATAGGTAGTCCTTGACTTTTGATCATAATTAAGACCAGGATTTCCGTTGCTAAGCAAGACAGTTGTTAAGTGAGTTGTGCCCCATTTTTATGACCTCCCCCCCACAGTTGTTAAGCAAATCACGGTGGTTGTTAAGAGTATCATGTGATTGTTAGGCGAATCCAGATTCCTCCATTGAGTTTGCTTGTCGGAAGCTGGCTGGGATCGGAAATGGTGATCACATGGATAGGATAGAAGAGAAGGGAAGAAGAGAAGAAGAGAAGAGAAGGAAGGGACCTTGGAGGTCTCCTAGTCCAACCCCCTGCTCAGGCAGCAAACCCTATACCATTTCAGACAAGTGCTTGTCCAGTTTCTTCTTAAAAACTTCCAGTTTCTGGAGGCAGGTTGTTCCACCGGTTAATTATTCTCACTGTCAGGAAATTCCTCCTTAGTTCTAGGTTGCTTCTCTCCTTGATCAGTTTCCATCCATTGCTTCTTCTCCTGCCTTCAGGCGCTTTGGAGAATAGCTTGACTCCCTCTTCTTTGGGGCAGCCGCTTAGAGGTTGCTACCCTGTCACCCCTCGTCCTTCTCTTCATTAAACTAGACATGACCCTTCAACCGGTGATCACATGACACCGCAACTGTCATAACACATGCTGGGTGCCAAGGGGTCAAATTTTGATCAGGTGGGATGCTGAGATGGCTGCAAGCACAAGGGCCATTCATAAATCACTTCCCTCAGGGTCGTTATCGCTTTGAACGGCTGCTAAACGAATGGTTGTAAGTCAAGGACTATCTGCACAACCATTGAAAACCAAGTGAAAAACCAAAATCAGACCAATTGTGGCCATTTGTTTGGGCTCACCCCCCCTCCCCCGTTTTGAGGAAGGTCACCCCCAACTGGCATCCAAATTAACAGGGCCACTTAGCAGAGAGAGAGAGAGAGAAAAAAAAGAATGCCTGTTTTTCTTTAGCTGCTTCCTCCCCCCCCCTCATTTCGGCCTCTGTGCCTTTCCTCCGAGAACCGCCGTTTGCAACTCCAGTTATCACCCTGGAGACCAGCTAAACAAATCTCTCAGAGTTAATTCAACTGATATTCTGAAGATTGACTGGATTCTAAACAAGGGAAGAACGGGGGAAGGGAAGAAAATCTGTTTTTTTAGGGCGGATTTTTGTGCACGAGGGCTGAATTCTTCAGGGTTTCTCATGAATCTCTGCTTTTCCCTTTTTATTTGCAGGGCTCTAAGAAAACGCAGAAAACGCAAGATTATACTCACCGGTAGCTTCATAGGGGGAATTCTGGCTTTTTAAAAAAAATCATATTAGAGTTCATTTTATTAACAAAAGGCCTCTGAGACCTCTTCCGTGCTTGGTTTGGGGAAAACAGATATCCTGAAAGAATCAAGAAAGCTCAGAAGTCTTTTATTAACTTGTATTCCCCCCGCCCCCGGGAATCGCTACAGCTGTGTTTTTCAACCTTAGCAAATTTAAGACGTGTGGACTTCAACTCCCAGAATTCCCCAGCCATGGAATTCTGGGAGTTGAAATCCACACCTCTTAAAGTTGCTGAAGTTGAGAAGCACTGCACTAAAGTAGCAATAACAATTAGAATTATATACCGCTTCGTAATGCTTTACAGCCCTCTCTAAGTGGTTTGTAGCAGGGATCCTCAACCCCTGGGCCACAGACCGGCACCGGTCCATAGCACACCGGAAACTGGGCTGCACAAACGAGCAAAATCCCATCAGCACACACGCAGGATGTAGGCAACACACAAAATCACACTCTCTCTGGTCTGTGGAAAAGCCTGTCTCCAGGGAAATGTGGTCCCTGGCACCCACATTTTGAGAGCCGTTGCTTTACGGAGTTAGCATATGTTTAATATTCTGTTCTGCAGTGATTTGCCTAACAACCATGCCCCCAAAAAGTTGTTAAATCAGACGCAACTCATTGAACAACTACCTTGCTTTAGCAATGGAAATTCTAGTCATAAATCTAGGACTACCTTTACACCACAAACTCCACTTCAAAAAATAAAAATAATAAATCACAGTGAGGCGGATTTGATTCTTTATAACAATTGCCTGGGTAGGAATGATTATTCCTGGATTTGGTCCTGAAACAGCCTTTCATTTTCTCCAGGAATGCCCTGAAACCTGGAATGTGAACTCAATCTTGAAATATAGATGTTTTCGTATAGTGATTGCGGTTGGAACGCAGAGCGTCCCTTGAGAACGAATATTCCATCTTATAGCCCATTACACTTCACTCAGCTTTCAGTTTAGCTCATAATTATTGTGCCTTAATTGATTGCCCCGTTCTTCTTGCTACAACAGAACGCTGCTGCCTGGGCTGAAATATAGAAGTCATTTATCCCAGTGCCTTTTAAGTTGATTGTAAGAACAGGATAATGCCAAAGAGTTCATGGTGGATGTTTTTCACTTTGATCCTTCTTCCTTGTAAAATGTCAGAGAGGGGACTGCGTCTCAGCGGAGGCTCAGTAGAGGCTCTGCTTCCCTTCTGGATGGAAGTGCCAACCCAACCTCAATAAGAAGGAGATGCTGGCACCCCGAGGGGTTATCTTATCAGTCTGTTGCAACAATCTCAGCAAGTCGTTTTGTGTTTAGCCTTTCCAGATCCATTTTTGCAATCTCGAGAGCTGATTGTCCCCAAACCACAACAGGGAAAGTGTGAGCCATTTCTACTCAATCTGAGTCCTGAGGGGTTTTATATATATATATATACTGCTCAAAAAATAAAGGGAACATTTTACCATGGAAGTGAAGGGGTTTGCATTCCCTTTATTTTTGTGAGCAGTATATATAAAAGTGGGGGAATAAGGAATAAAGAAAGTTCCAAAGCCTGATCAAAAAGGTTACAATTTAAGAGAGGAAGGAAGGGAGGGAGGGAGGAAGGAAGGAAGGAAGGAGGAAGGGAAGGGAGGGAGGGAGGGAGGGAGGGAGGAAGGAAAGGAAGGAAGGAAGGAAGGAAGGAAGGAAGGAAGGAAGGAAGGAAGGAAGGAAGGAAGGAAGGAACTAAATGTACCTGTTGAGTTTGGCTATTACACATGGTTTGGTTTGGGTGGTAAGAAACAAAATCACTAATAGTTATTATTGCCAGGAAGTGCTTTCTGGGTAAATACACAGTTTGTCAATCACATGAATAATATATTTTTTTTTCTCCTTTTCTTGTGCTGGTTCAACATGAAACCCAAGGTTAACTTAGCAAGTTAAATCCTGGTTTTCAGAACTAACCACGATGCCCGGATTCATATACAGTAGCTTATTATCTGAATCACCTTTGCTTAGACAACCTCCAGGGTAGATTTCAGTTGCCCCAAATGTTCAGAGTTCTGGGTGTTGTAGTCGGTACACTAGAAAGTCCACATTTTGGAAAAGTAAACCAAGCCACTACAACCAGGTGTTTTCAACAGACTGTGGGAAGCATGCTGGCTGGGCAATTGTGGAAGTTGAAGTCCACATATCTCAACGTTGCCAAGATTGAGGAAACCCTGAGGTAGAGGATGATAGGTTGGGAAGGATGCCTTAAATGAATCCATAAATGCCTACTCATTTCCTTTACATTCTGTCTTTATCATGCAGGACTACATACAAGCCCAGTTGCAAAGCGTGCTAGATGGAATGGAATGATTAGCCTAGATGGAATGGATTGATTCGCCTATGATTTGGCATCTCCTGGAAACCTGGCCATCGTCTTGGCAGTGGGGGTGAACCAGACCCATAATGAAGTCATTTGGTTGTAAACACAAGAAAGGTGTTGACAAAAGAGAATATTTGCAGCTCAGGGTTGAGCTCGCACTGATGACGTTACCTAGTTTGGTAATGAAACGTCTGCCAGAAAAACAAGAAAGGTGTTTTTAAAACCTGGCTTTAAAGTGCTGTGTGAAGCTTGATAGATTCTTTCCTCTGCCCCTTTTAGTAACGTTCTGAGATTGGACATAAATGCTATTTTCACCCCAGATGCTCAAATCTGCATTCAGAAGGACTTCTGACTGGGCACAATACACCAATCCATGCACGAAGCAAACAGGAAATATTTATTTGCAATGTCAGGCCAGGAAGAACCCAAGGGAGGTGAACTGGGATCAAATTTTGCTCTGCTTTTTTAATTGGTTTAAGCATGTTGTCTGAATATTGCCTTTGACTGGTTTTGGGGGGGGGGGTCACTTCGCGACCAAGACCTTTCCTTCCCTGGTCCTAAGGATCGCTATCCCATTCCTGCTTCTCCTTCCAGGTTTTTTTTTTTTTTTGGATCATTGATCCAACAGCCCCACTTCTCCCCACACCCCACCCCACCCTGCTGCCCCCGCTGCTCCTTCTACAGAACCTTGGTGGAAGGTTTAAAGGTGCAAGAAAGTCACTCGGAAGCAGACTAGAGGCGCCTGCCCCCCATTACCCCCCCCCTCGTCAAGATTGTCTCTGGCTCTTACTCCATTCTCTGCCCGTTTCCTTCGCCATGGGCAGGACACGGGCGCTCACGGGCGCGCGCGCGTGTGTGTATCTTCGTGCGCCTTAGCTGGGGGGGGGGGGGGAAAGCAGAAGAAGAGACCCACGCTCCGCTCCCGACTCCCATGCAGGTCTTTTTCAGAGAAGCTGCAGCAGCCCCAGCCTCCGCCCCTCCTCCTTGCAGGGGAGGGGGGCGCGCGTCTCCTAGCAAGAGTTTTTCCCCCGCTGGAGAACTTGGCCAGCGCTCTGGCGGCGGGGTGTGTGTGTGTGGCGGCGGCGGCGGCGCCGACGGTGGAGGAGGAGGAGGAGTGGGGACACTGAAGGGAAGAAGGAAGAGAGCAGGGACTTGACTCTTTTTTTTTCTCCTCGCCCCCCCCTCCCGCAATCCGCTTTCCCTCTGCAAAAAAGCAAAACGAAAAAACCCATTCCGTCCTCTCTCCAGCCTCCTTCCCTTCTCCACCTTCTCTCCCCCCCCCACACTCTCCGTCTCTTTTGATCCCCCCCCGGGCCTTCCCAACGGCGTGAGCCCCCACCCCAGTTTCCC
>NW_015387914.1:31001-89925 GCF_001527695.2 Protobothrops mucrosquamatus | reverse complement strand
GCGGCGGCGGCGGCGGCAGGAAAGGCAACCTCAGGTGTCCTGGTGTTGCGCTGCTGCGAAGGATGAAGGGCTTCCTCCGTTTGGTTTTGGGCTACCTGGCGGCGGACCTCCTCCCCCCTCTCCTGTGTCAGGCGCAGGAGAAAGTCGGCCAGCACCTGGGCAGCATCGTGATGCTGTTCGATTCCGGCGGGAACCACAGCCGAGCGGGTGAGCCTCCACCCGCCGACGCCTCGGAGCCGCCCCCCAGCCCGGAGGCATGCCGGGGCTACTTTGATGTGATGGGCCAGTGGGACGAGGCTTTCAACTGCAGCGTCCGCGGCTACCCGTTTTGCTGTGGCACGTGTGGCTTCCGCTTCTGCTGCCAGGATCAGAAGAGGCGGCTGGACCAGGACGTTTGCACCAACTACATCAAGCCCCCCTGGCTTAACGGGCGCAAGATGACCAACCGCCCC
Organism: Protobothrops mucrosquamatus; assembly: GCF_001527695.2. Classification (NCBI taxonomy): domain Eukaryota; kingdom Metazoa; phylum Chordata; class Lepidosauria; order Squamata; family Viperidae; genus Protobothrops; species Protobothrops mucrosquamatus. The sequence goes on along the minus strand of NW_015387914.1, from coordinate 89,473 downwards.
ATGGACCCGTCCCACGACCCCACCCGTGACAAGACCAACCTCATCGTCTACATCATCTGTGGGGTGGTTGCCGTGATGGTTTTGGTGGGCATCTTCACCAAACTGGGGCTGGAGAAAGCACACCGGCCCCAGCGGGAACACATGTCCAGGTAAGCTGAGCCCCGTCCCTCCTCCTTCCTTTGGGGGATCCTCCCCTTCCCAACCCACTCCACCTCCCACCCCCGATGCCATATGCCACCTGCCGCAGGCCTGTTCTGCTGTTTTGGCCTGGGGGGGGGAACTCCTCCCAGCCACGATGGGGTGAACATCTTCTCTTCTTGGAGTGTGTCTGTGGGAATAAGTGCATGTCCTCTCCTTCAATCTTATAAAGCTTGGAAAAGCGAGGGGGAGGTTTTGCAGGGGCAGTCAACACACACGGTCTTGTGCAATTGTGGCCCAAGAGCCCTTCAAGAGTGAGGTGGACAGGAAAGAAGTCACATGCACTTGCAGATGTTGGAGAACAGCAACAACGGAAACCATTCAGGATGTTGGGTTAAGGTAGGCAGAACCATAGAAAGATTTTTCCCCATTGCATCTGTTGGAACTCTAATGGATGTGTAGGGCCAAATCCTCTGCGGGGGGGGGGGACAAATCAACGCCCAGCAGTATGCCCATCCACCAACACACACATACACTCACACGTGTCTGCATGCACACACCCCTTTTATCATCTTGCTACTTGGGCTCAAAAAAGTGGGGGCCTTTCCCGTAATTCCCAATCACTCTCCTTCCAATCCAGAGCTCAGCAAAAGCAGAGATATACCCTAACATGGAATCCATTAGATAACCATACAATTCCAGGTGGTCCAATTCACAAAAACCCACCCTGGAGGTGTAAACTTGCAACAGCTTGGTCCCTACAGTAAAGATAGGGATGCTCAATAGCATGATAACATCACATGCACATTCTGCTGTCTGATGAGAACAGGCACTGGGTGAAAAGCAGTGTGTGGATGTGTTTGTGGTGCACCCATTTATTTCAGAGCTATACCCACTGAGCAATGGCAGGCTTAGTTCAAACCTACACCCGCTTCTCTTTGCCCAACAATGCTGCTGGGTTCAAGCTGTTTGTAACTCCAACCGCCTCAGGGGGTGAGGTCCAGGTTGGTGGAATCTGTTTTTGGCCTGTTGCCTCTTCTTGAAATTCCATCCAGCATCTCCCCATCAAATTTCCCTGCTACCCACCCTGATGGCAACAGGAGGGACTCAAAGTTGCAATTCATTTGTCAAGTTATAGGGTCTGTCTGATTCATTATGCTAATCCCCAACACATGAAAGCAAAGCAGATGGGGAGAGACATTTTGTAGATCAAATAAAAACAATTAAAAGCAACCAAAAAAAGGAGGAGGGGAGGGGGAGAGGGAAACAGAGCAAATAGCTTCATTGGAGAAGTAAGAAAGCAAGGGTGCTTTGTGGTGCATGTCCTCCTTGGCTCTTGGGTTGGGTAATGGAGGTGAGAACTGTGGTCAACAACCAGGTGGCTTTCCCGTGCCACATCAGATGGATATCTACTTACGGAAGAAGTTCTCAAGAGGAAGGATGGCCTCACCAGAAAATGCTTTTTTTTATTGGGTGCAGATGAAGTGAGTGATGGCCAGTCAAGGTTCTCCATCTGGGGTCTATCTCCCTTCCCATTGTCTCTCTCTCTCTCTCTCTTTCTCCTTCCTCCGTCCCCCAACATTCAGGATGGACTAAACACCTGGAGTACCTTTCCAGCTTGGGATCTTGCAGTTTGCTTTGTGATTAACAGCTTCCCCCCTGCATTCAGGCACCCAAAATAGTTCTCAGAATGCATCACCCATTCCTTTCACTAGCAATTATTTGCTATTTATAAACTGGCTGATGGGCGATCATTTTTTTACTACCAAGAAGAAAGCCGAGTACAGGCATTGGTAGGAACCCAAAGCTCCTGTGATCTTCTCTAAGGTTTGCTAAGGGGGGGGGAGGAGAGAATGAGAGAGGGCTTGCTCTTGTCCAAGGTGAGGCATCTAATCCACTAATTCCAGGCCAAGAAGTTCAAGGATGCCTTTCCAATCTACTGCTTTTTGAAAAGATTGGAAAAAGATCCTTCCTTCCTCTTATTCAGATCTCTGTGTTTCTGTAGTCTCTATATTATATCAATACAGGTGTAATGTAAAAACACCGAGGTCACCATATCGTGTTATTGCGGAAAGAAGAAAGAATGGGAACCGATGTGTTTACACACATCCTGCAGAATCTGAGATTCGGTGCAGTTAAACCAGGCCCCAGTTTTGATCATTTGCTTCTTTGTTGTTGTCGTCGTCTCTTCTGCTTAATTCTCCCTTCCAGAAGGGAGCTTGTCCTCTCTGCGATCAAATCTTTCCTTGAAATCTAAATTCTCCAGGAAGACCAAACTGAACATTCTTCCATTTTTTCCCCCTCCATCGTTGTAAGGTGTTATTTGCCTATCTCCACTGCTTGTTGTTTCCCAAAAGCTAACTTTTACAAAATCATTTCCTTGGGGACTAGTGGGCTGGGGGTGTGTGCTTCCTGCATGCAATCCTGACTGAGGACTAAAGGAAGGAATGGGAGCTACAATTGCCCAAACAGGACACCTTAAACCAGAGAGAGGCAATGCCAAGCTTCATTAGAGTCTGTTTTGTGATTGCTACAGTCCTGAGATCAATCAAGTAGAGTACATGATAAGCAACAGTGAACTGCTTCTGAACAGAATGTCTGTAAGACTATACGGAAGTCAGGAATCTCTTCAGATGCTCCAAAATGTATTTTACTCCTAATTTTTTTCCACAACCAAACCTCTTCTGGTTATTCCAAGCTCACTCCCTTCAGCTGTGCGTGGAGAGGAGAGTTGTTGGATTTTGCTATTCTCTGTTGGGATCCAAGATTCCTGCTGATCTAAGTTGCCAGAGACCTGACAGCAGATCTTGACTGGCCTTTGAACCCACCCTGGCCTTAAAACCTCTTCTTGTCAGGAGACCGGCCATCTGTAATGGAGACAGTCTCACCTCTGACTTCAGGAGTCTAAGGGTACAAAACGGAACTGGTGAATGGGGGCATCTCTTCAACTTGAACGGCAGAGTCGCGAGTCAGTCTAGGCTGGTGTATCCCACATTCCATCTCAAACAATGTCCAGTTAAAGAGTCCACAGGTCAAGGTGTTGAGAAGATGATGTCGAACAAAATAGCATAGGATCTCCTGCCATTTGCAGGGGGTAGGACTGGAAGACCTCCAAGGTCCCTTCCTATTCTATGTGCTGTATTCTAAAATGGACAAAGCAGAACAGAACAGAATGGACAGAGCAGAATAACAGAACAGAATAAGAGAGACCTCCAACAGATGTCCCTGTTGGAAGCCCCTTCCAACTCTGTTATTCTGTTCTGTAGTTGAAGAAGCAGTTGTTGGGTTCCTTGCTAAGTGACCAAGCCAGAACTTATTTAAACCATTCTATGGTTTCTTGGCCTCTCTTACAGCCAGGCAACCTTTCATGATAGTTTCACATTTTTGCAGCATCCAAAACTATTACAATGATGAACGCATCATTCACGTAACTTATTTTACCTGGTAACTGAATTAATCCTTTTTTTGGGTTGGCACTACAGATGTGCAAAACACATCCTAAGTTCACCAGATAGAACGGATTCACACATTAAGCCTCTTTCTCTTAGTAAATGTGTATGTTTTGTGCATGGATGTTTGCACGTGTGGACGTGTGTCTGTTCCTCTCCACCATCTATCTAGCCTAATCATGATAAACACATACCGAGCTTTCCACGGAGAAGAAGACCCCAAGGTTTTATCTGACCTGGTTAAGCTAGTGCAGCGAGTGTAGTTGAAAGATAATCATTTGGGGCTGAAAAAGAGCAATTTATACAACTCGATCTACCTTTTTTTTATTTATTGAGGATACTTAACAGCTTTTGCATTGATCCAAGCTTAAACGCCTTGCTAGCGGAGATGTTGCATGGCATTCACCGGGCATTAATGTGACTATTTATTAATGGCATTAATAAACATGGCTGCAAATGGTAAGAAATTAGGCATTTGATTCCCCCTTGAGTCCTGCCTCTGTCCAAGTTAGCTTTCTAGATCTGAAGGCCTAAGAAAGCTAGAACCATTGGTATTTTGGAAGGGGGTGAAAACTAGATCTTTAAGAGAACATATGGAGATAGAATAGAAGGTTAATTATTCTGTGGACATGGGGCATCATGGAGCAATAGTTGAGATTAGTGGCATTTTTTTGTCTTCTTCTTTTGTGCTTCTACATTGCTTATTTTCAACTTTAATCACCCCATTGGGGATTTGTGATATATTCTATTTGGTGTTGTAGTGCTTAGGCATCAGGCTAGAACCTGGGAGAAAGTGAATTCTAGTTCACCAATCCAGTTGGGTAACACTTGGGCCAATCACTCTCAATAAGCCAATAAATCTTCAGTGGTAAAAAATAGCGGGATGCCCACCTATTTAGTGCACAAAAGCAAGCAAGGGATTCGCTCTCCTTCAATTCTGACATCTTGTTCTTTTGGCTAAGCTAATTCTCCGTTCCTGGCACCTTCCCTTTGACTCTGTTTTGGCTCTGTTATTGTTGGAGGCTTGAAGGTTGGAAACAAGAAAGAGGAATGTTCTGGTCTGTTTCCCAGCCCTTCTGGACAGTGAAAAGTCTGGACAAAGCTAGAATGATGGAAAGGCAAGCAGCAGCCCAAAAGAGAAGAAGCAGAAAAACTTAGGAAAAGTTTGAACAAAGCATACAACAGAACACTAGTGGGGAAAAAAAATCTGAAAACAGTCTATAGAATTGTAAGGGGATTATAGAAAAAATAGGAGAGCCAGCTTCGTGTAATGGTTAAGGTATCAGACTAGAAACCGGAAGACTGTGAATTCTGGACTTGATGACAAATGATAGATAGATGATAGATGGCAGATTATAGATAGATGATAGACAGACAGATAGACAGACAGATAGATAGATATGAAGATAAAATAGAAAACCGATATGAAGATAAAATAGGTATTAGAGGACAAAATAACCAAAGCTTTTACAAGGAGAAACATATCTATCTATCTATCTATCTATCTATCTATCTATCTATCTATCTATCTATCTATCATCTATCTATCTATCTATCTATCTATCTATCTATCTATCTATCTATCTATCTATCCATCCATCCATCCATCCATCCATCCATCCATCCATCCATCCATCCATCCATCCATCCATCCATCTATCCATCCATCCATCCATCCATCCATCCATCTATCTACAATATCTCTGAATCTATTTATCATCTATTTATTTCTCTATCATCTATCTACCTACCTACCTACCTACCTACCTACCTACCTACCTATCCATCCATCCATCCATCCATCCATCTATCTACAATATCTCTATATCTATTTATCATCTATTTATTTCTCTATCATATCTCTCTCTCTCTCTCTCTCTCTCTCTCTCTCTCTCTCTCTCTCTCTCTCTCTCTCTCTCTCTCTCTCTCTCTCTCTCTCTCTCTCTCTATCTATCTATCTATCTATCTATCTATCTATCTATCTACAGTATCTCTGTATCTATTTATCATCTATTTCTATCTATCTATCTATCTATCTATCTATCTATCTATCTATCTATCTATCTATCTATCTATCTATCTACAGTATCTCTGTATCTATTTATCATCTATTTATTTCTCTATCATCTATCTACCATCTATATCTATCTACAGTATCTATCTATCTATCTATCTATCTATCTATCTATCTATCTATCTATCTATCTATCTATCTATCTATCTATCTATCTATCTCTAGCATCTCTATCTCTATCTCTGTTTATCTATTTATCTCTATATCTATCTATCTCTGCCTATGACTAACTCTAGTCTTAAATCAGAACACAACAGAGAGATAGAAAGGAATCTTAATCTCTCATCTTTGGGCCGAATTCATATGACCAATAAAACATAAACTAGCCAACCATTTTTAGCCAGCACCTCAAATCTAGGCAGTTAGCTTACAGTTGAGTGCTGTACAAACCCTGGCAATGGGTAAAAACAAGGTCTGATTGACCACCAGCATGTGGGAATGAACACAGCATAGACGGCCTGCTCTGTGGGAAACTGTTGAGCTACCCACGAGTGGAAGCACCGGAGAACATAGGCCCCATCCCCAGCCAGGAGAAACCAGATCCATCTAAGAAATCAAAGGGGATAATTTCCTACAGGCGGAACTCTGCTTGTGGGTAAAGATGTTTAATCGCTTGAAGCCAAGCTGTGGGCAGAGCATTGCAAAATCGGTTCTCAAAGTCCTCTCTGGCAAACAGCTGTTTGCTGGAAGACGGTTTGATTTCATCCAGAGATTGCTGGATGCCGTGTGTGTGTGAACTCTCAGGCTTCGTTTGGATTTGTGCTTTTGTTAAAGGCTGCAACCACCACTGGCCTTGGCTAAGCCTCCTGCATCTTTCTTCCCTGTTGTGATTCCACGTTCTGTTTCCAAGCAGCCAGCTGGTGCCAACGGTTGGGGTGCACCTGCTCACGCCATAGTTACTAGTACATGGAGATGGATTCTAGGGTGTTTTTATTGGGCTCAGATGCTTCTCTTTTCTTTAGGGGTGGGGTGGGGGGAAGAGCATTTTTGTCAGTGATCATATACCTTGTGGAGCCCCCCTGTTCTCTGATTCCTGATGCTGCCTTGCTGGAATGCGGAGCGTGTCAGTTGCAAAGAATCAGGACCACACATTAGGTTCCAGTTAGCTAATTTATTGCTCATAAGAATCTAGTTAATTAATGGTCAGCACTAAATGTGGGCTAGATAGGAATCAACAGAATTCAAGAGGGATTGGATCTAGACCATTTGTGGGAACATAATTACTCTAGGCTGATTGCTCTCTTGACTCCACCCTCAGGCTCTATCTGTCCTTCTCCTATACAGGAGGGACTTACAGTTGTACCCAAACTCACCCAGCTGCCTTTCATGGCTAAGGTGGGACTAGAATGCACAATCTCCTGGTGATGGGCCAAGGTCACCCAGCCAACCTTTGTGCCTAGGGTGGGACTAGAACTCACAGTCTCCTGATGACTGACCCAAAGTCACCCAGCCAGCTATCGTGACTTAAGTGAGTCTAAAACTCCCATCCCAGCTATTTTCTCCAGAAGAAGAACAAAAGAATAATAAAAACATAGGTCAAATGTTTGAGCTAGGTTGAAAGTTGAGGTATTTTAAAGCCATATAGCATTGGCTGAACGTTAGACAGATGTAGATTGAAAAAAAAGAGAGGAAAGGGAACAAAGTACTTGTGAAATTGGGTGTTGATGATGTGGAAAGTAGCAATAATAATATTATAATAATAATAAAGTTGGAAGGGACCTTGGAGATCATCTAGTCCAACCCCCTGCTCAGGCANGTCTCTTCTTAAAAACTTCCAGTGTTGGAGCATTCACCGCTTCTGGAGGCAGGTTGTTCCACTGGTTAATTGTTCTAACTGTCAGGAAGTTTCTCCTTAGTTCTAGGTTGCTTCTCTCCTTGATCAGTTTCCATCCGTTGCTTCTTGTCCTGCCTTCAGGCGCTTTGGAGAATAGCTTGACTCCCTCTTCTTTGGGGCAACCCCTGAGATACTGGAAGACTGCTATCATGTCCCCCCTATAGACTTCAAGCTGAAATGGGTGTTGAGGATTTGTCAGGGATGACCGTGATGATCTGCCTTGTAGATCCTTGAAAATCTAGCTAAACTTTTGTGTCATCTGTTTGTTTGTGGCTTAACAAGTTGCAAGGTAAAAGATACAGGAATCCCTGCAAATTTTATTCCGATCGTTGTTTCTGATTGTAGGGGGGCAATACTTATCTCTGTTTCAAGGCCATTGATCCAGCACTGTCTGAAGACGTTTCCATGTTCATGTGGCCAGCGTGATGTATGTCATGGAGCACTCTTCCCTTCCCACCGAAGTGATACCTATTTATCTACTCACATTTGCATGCTTTCAAACTGCAAGGCTGGCAGCAGCTGGGCCTGGAACGGGAGCTCACCCCACCACATGGCGCTTGGGTTTCGAACCAGGACTGCTTCCCAACCAACAAGCTGGGTGTCTTAACAGCTGAGCCACCCCACCAACCCAGGTTGGAAGAGCAGCCCATAATAAGGTTTATTTCAATAGGCATGATGTATTGTATAAATGTAACAACTGGTGTAGGGTTGATTGTATGGAGTAAACCAGGCCAACAGGTGAGGAGGCAGGAGGGGCTATGGTCCACAGTGACATCTCCATGATATGCAACAGTTGAGCACAAATGTCTTATAACTAAAGACCTAAAAATGGCAAGAATCAATTTTTTTTTAAAAAAGCAAAAAAGCGATGAGCTACGTGGCTGGAGGGGAAACGGCAGAAAGGATTGTGGTCTGTTTGTTTGTAAGCTTTGCTAGTGCCATTCTCTTGGGCCTAAACTGGCTATCTGCCCAGTGTCATTTTCCTCTTTAACTTTTCTCCCAGACGTGGCTGTAATCTGCTCTTCAAGATAAGCATTGTTAGGGATTTGAGTCCCAGCTGGAAAATTGGGCTAATGGAGAATAAAGAGCTGGGTGATCTATATTGTTGGGTTCTTGGTGTTTCCTGGACTGGCTTTCCTTCTTGCAGACATAATAATAATAATAATAATAATAATAATAATAATAATAATAATAATAATGATGATGATGATGATGATGATGATGATGATGATGATGATGATGATGATGATGATGATGATGATGATAAAGTTGGAAGAGACCTCGGAGGTCATCTAGTCCAACCTCCTGCTCAGGCAGGAAACCCTATACCATTTCGGACAAATGCCTGTCCAGTTTCTTCTTAAAAACTTCCAGTGTTGGAGCATTCACCGCTTCTGGAGGCAGGTTGTTCCACTGGTTAATTGTTCTCACTGTCAGGAAGTTTCTCCTTAGTTCTAGGTTGCTTCTCTCTTTGGTTAATTTCCACCCGTTGCTTCTTGTCCTGCCTTCAGGCGCTCTTCGTTAAACTAGACATACCCAATTCCAGCAGCCGTTCCTTATATGTTTCAGCCTCCAGTCCCCTAATCATCTTCGTTGCTCTTCTCTGTACTCTTTCTAGAGTCTCAGCATCTTTTTTACATCGTGATGACCAAAACTGGATGCAGGATTCCAAGTGTGGCCTTACCAAGGCCTTGTAAAGTGATATTAATACTTCACGTGATCTTGATTCTATCCCCTGGTGATGAAACATCCGTAAGAACATCTGCAAGAAGATGGAACAAGATTTCCGAGAAGCCGACATCATACCAAACCGAACTAAGGATGGCTTCCTTGTGGCTTCGCTTGGGGTCGGAATCCAGCCCGCGTTGTTTATTCATTAAACCCTGGTTGAATCCACCTTCTCGATTTAAAATCTGAACCTAGCCTAGATCTTACAAGTCTGATGATTGCCCATTTCTGCTTTAAAGCATGATTTGAAATATACCCCAAAGAAAAATGTGACACACTCATAATACTTTGCTGATAGAAGAATTTTGGTGTTACTCATTAGCCACGTGGGAATATCTCCACCAACATGGGAGTTCTGCCAAGGAGGATTCAGAAGGCTTTCCCATCCAAAAAGGCAGAGAAAACTGGAGGAGTTCAGCTATAATTCATGCCATGAACACTGCTTGGTGTGTTTTTTTAACATCTATTTAGCTCAGCTTCTCTTTCTGTGTAGCTGCTCATTTTCCTATGATTTGGGAGAGGCACAAGCAGAAACTCCCAATTCTAGGAAATCTCAGATTGCATTTTTCTTTTTTCTTTCTTTCTTTCTTTCTTTCTTTCTTTCTTTCTTTCTTTCTTTCTTTCTTTCTTTCTTTTTTTCTCTTCCTTCCTTCCTTCCTTCCTTCCTTTCTTCCTTCCTTTCTTCCTTCCTTCCTTTCTTTCTTTCTTTCTTTCTTTCTTTCTTTCTTTCTTTCTTTCTTTTTTTCTTTCTTTCTTTCTTCCTTTCTTCCTTTCTTCCTTCCTTCCTTTCTTCCTTCCTTCCTTTCTTCCTTCCTTCCTTTTCTCCTCCTCCTCCTCCTCCTCCTCCTCCTCCTCCTCCTCCTCCCACTTAATTGTTGCATTTTCACACACCAATTAAATCTAGAATGCCAAGGATGCTTTTCTTAGAATAAGCACTACCTGTTCAAATTTAATCTCATAATCATAGGGATTAATTTATGTGAATGAAGGCAAATCTATGTGTCCAGTGCTTTTTTTCTAAAAAACAAAACAAAAAAGGTGCCGAAACTCACACACGTCATACAACCCGCCTTGCCTACCCTACAAGGTTCCATCCAAAAAAGGTGCCGGAACTACGTTCTGGATGTTCTATGAGAAAAAAAGCCCTGTATGTGTCCCACCATAATGTAGCAGGATCCTTTGGTCCTGGTGACCGACTCAAATTGGATCCCACTAACTTATGTTTTTAAATCATAATCCGGCCAGAATTTTGACTTCCTGTTGCTTGCCTTAATGCTTTTTCTTCATGCTGCTTCTTAACGGAGACGGAAGTTGGGTTTCAAAAAAAGATTGGAGTGGATGTGTTAGGTTGGGATGAGCTGATCTAGTACCTTCCCAAAGTCTGGATCTGCTCAAAAAAACATCCCTTGTTTTTTCCTCCCCACACAAATCTTCTGGTTGCCGGTGGCCTTCCGGGTGCGCTTCAAGGTGTTGGTCATCATCTTCAAAGCGCTCCATGGCATCGGACCTGGATATCTCCGAGACCGCCTTCTGCCGCAGGTTGCCTCCCATCGGCCGGTACGCTCCCACAGAGTGGGTCTCCTCAGGGTGCCGTCAGCCAGACAGTGCCGGCTGGCGACCCCCAGGGGGAGGGCCTTCTCGGTGGGAGCCCCCACCCTCTGGAACGAACTACCCCCAGAGATCCGGGTGATCCCGGATCTCCCCTCCTTCCGCCGTGCCCTAAAGACATGGCTTTTCCAACAAGCGGGATTGGCCTAGTGGGGTTTTTAAGGGAAATTTTAATTATTAGGCCATTACAAATATTTCCTTTTAATCTGGTTTTAAATTGATATTTATTGTAATATGGGTTTTATAAGGCTGTCAGCCGCCCTGAGTCCGGTAAGGAGAAGGGCGGGGTACAAATCAAATAAATAAATAAATAAATAAATAAATAAATAAATAAATATAAGTTTGCTCTGGAAATTTCTCTCCAAGGGAATGAGAATTTGCAGGGGGAAATTTCAAGAGCTGGGTATGAGTTTTATACCTAGACAATTGGATGTGCTTAATGTCACCTACTTGGCTTTTAAATACAGCACAGAGTCAAAGGAAGCTCTGGCAGGCATTTTCTGCAAAGAAAAGTGCCCTTTATTTATTTTGTTCCCATTTGAACATTTGGATCTTTCTTGCACTTCACATTCTCCTACTAAACAGGTTGCTGTCTCCGGCATTTTAACATATTTATAGCTAGCTTTGCCAACTTTCTTCTTTTCTTTTTCATCTGTCCCAAAAGCTGGGTTAATTGACTGCTTCTTTGTAGGCAGGTGTTTGTAGGTGTGTGATTTTTTATTTTTCAGGATTTAGGGCTTTGCCCAGAACTGCAGATCACAGTATAAATAACATTTCCCTCTTAGGAGCTTAGTTGCTCAGCTCTTTGAAGCTGTGGCCAGTTCTGTGATTTTTCTCCGTTATGTAGGCCAATGCTCCAGCTTTCTTGATCTGTTGCTGCTGCTCCAACTTTCTCAGCTCCTCAACTTATTCTGAGTCTTTCTTTTAAGATTTTCCATTCTTTTTCCTCCCGCCTTCTTTGTCTTTTTGGATCAGGCACGCTCATCCTTTTCTCGTTTTTTCTTAAGGGATCTGAATATTCAGAACCTTTAGAAAAACCCAAGGAACCAGTCCAGTATTCTTTCAAAGCAGCCTATTTCATCCCTCTTCTATTTTTTAGAAGTTCAGTTCTAGAACTCTGGGATTCAAATGCTTTCCGCCCCAAAGCCCCCAAATTTGCCACGATAGGGAGTGATTTGTTTTAAAGAAATGCAGGCATCTTGATTTTCTGGCCAGCACTGATTCATATTTATGATGGTCACAGTGTCCCAGGGTCATGTGAAGTGACCAAAACCTGCTGCAACCACCCAGCAGACGGGGGAAATAAAAACCAAACACCCCCACCCCACCCCCACTGCCAATCCTCAACAGAAATGCTCACAACAATGAAAACCTCGGACAGGAGGAAGAGCACCACAGGCAAGTGTCTTGCTCGGCTGTGGCTGTGGCTTTTTCAGTGCCATTGTAACTTCAAACAGTCACTAAGCGAACTGTTGTAAGTTAAGGACTACCTGTACTTTATCACTTTTTTTCTTCGTTTTTGGTTGCCACAGTGATGGAGGGGAGAGATGCATTCTCTTAGTTTAGACATTGTTATGTCTACCCCAATTAACTACTTTGGCGGGCTTTTTAACAGAAGCTTCAGCCCACCAAAACTTCGGTAACTTGACCTTGGTTCCCACAGAACAGTTATTGTTATTTCTGTGGGAACCAAGGTCAAGTTACTTAAGTTTTGGCGGGCTGAAGTTTCCATTAGAAAGCCCGCCAAAGTAGTTAATTGGGGGTTGTGATTTATGACCTACTGCAGGGATGGGAAGTTCAATGTTTTACTTTGTAACCTTGGGAGGGGGAACTTTCAGTCTTGGTTTCACCTTTGTTCGTGCTGATAAAATGTAGCCATTAAATGTGTTCTTTGAGGAAAGCAATTGCCTCGGAGTTCTTATTTCTACTGGTCTCATCTATCGGAACCAGGACACAAGAGTTGTGAAGCACGTGAACTTAATTCTCCTCTCTTTTCACAACTCCTCAGAGCTCTGGCAGATGTGATGCGACCAGAAGGTGCCTGCATGACGGATCACATGGAAACCGATCTCAATATTGTGGTTCACATGCAGCATTACGAGAACATGGAGACGAGAGCACCTGCTAACAACTTACGTAAGTGTGACAATTTTGGTGTTTCACTTGGTGACCTTGGCGTCCCTCCCTAATGCCCGTGAGAGACAGACTTTGTCTTGCCTTGCTAAATCCAGCAGTAAGAGTTGGCCAAATTCTGACCTTTGGTTTAGTTGCTGGTGTCTATGGGGATTCTCCGTCATCCAGGTCCTGGTTGTCTCAAAGGCGCTTTTTCAGGAGGCAACTGGACTTTCTTGTTTTTCTTTGAAGACATTTTTCTTCTCATGCAAGAAGCTTCTTCGGCTCTGACTGGATGGTGGGGAATGGAAGGCTTTATAGTCCTTGCAGACAGCTGGTCATATGCATTCTTTTCCAGAGTCGTTGAGACCACCTGGAGGTGTATCTGTGTCTTCAGGGTCACCTGAGTAGGTGTGCAAATGAGTATGGAGCATTCTTGGAACTGCTGAAAGGACTGTGTTGTAGACTGGAAATAGATAGATCACCCGTTTGCACCACTCAGGTGATCCTGATTCAGCCAGCCAATTGAAGTCCACAAGTCATAAAAGGGCTAAGTTTGAAGACCCCTGCTCTGGATCATTTAATATATATATCATATCTATCTATATCTATCTATCTTTATCTATCTACAGTGCTTTTTTTGTAAAAATAAAAGGTGCCGGAACTCACACATGTCATACAACCCGCCTTGCCTACCCTACAAGGTTCCATCCAAAAAAGGTGCCGGAACTCCATTCTGGGCGTTCTATGACAAAAAAAGCCCTGCCTATCTATCTATATCATCTATATCTATATCTATATCTATATCTATATCTATATCTATATCTATATCTATATCTATAGCTACATCTATCTATCTATCTATCTATCTATCTATCTATCTATCTATCTATCTATCTATCTATCTATATCTACATCTACATCTACATCTACATCTACATCTACATCTACATCTACATCTACATCTACATCTACATAGATGGATGGATGGATGGATGGATGGATGGATGGATGGATGGATGGATGGATGGATGGATAGATAGATAGATAGATAGATAGATAGATAGATAGATAGATAGATAGATAGATAGATAGATAGATAGATAGATAGATAGATAGATAGATAGATAGATAAATTTGTAGCCATCCAGGATTCCTTCACTGACTATGAAAACGCAACTCAGCAGAGCAAAATGTTACTGCTGCACGTTTATATTTTCAGGACAGGCTTCAAAATTGGAACCTCTGCATTGATCTTATGGAAAACAGCTTGTCTGAGCAATTCTTCACCACTCCCTGATGATCTCCTGAAAATGAGTTTTTTTTTATTTTTGGTTGTTGTTAAGTAGGCATTGTTTCTCGATCATCTTTTTTTATCCATGCTGCCTTGTTGTCTGGAGAAGTATTGTTGTTTTTTTTAATGGATTTATCTCCCTCCCAATGAAGAACGTTGCCGGTCTTTGAAAAGCGGAGTATTTTAAGGCAGCCACTTTTAATTGATGCGTTCGTAGTTCGTAGTTGTTTTTTGGCTGTTGCTTTTTGGAGGTGTTGAAGAAGAAAATTGGGTGACATGAATGGGTCTCATTTGTGTGAATTAGATGAATCCAACTTGAACTTAAGAAGCCGAAAATAACGGCGTGTTGATTAAAATACGAGTGACAGGAAACGCACGTTGAAGCTGTAAGAACCAACACCAGACTAATGTTGCTGCTGATATTGGTTGGAAAAGCTGCTTAGAGGCTTTTTGTGGAATCTGTTCGAGGTGTTTCTGGAATTAACCCATTTTTGGATGTTCACACAGTCCAGGTAGTGCTCGACCTATGACCACAATGGAGCCCAAAATTTATGTTGCTAAGTGAAACGTTCATTAAGTGAGTTTGGCCCCGTTTTACGACTTTTCTTGCCCCTGTTGTTAAGTGATTCCCTGCAGTTGTTAACTTAGCAACACAGTTGTTAAGGGAATCTGACTTCCCCTATAGACTTGGCTTGTGAGAACGTCCGCAAAAGGAGATCACCTCAGGACACTGCGACCGTCATAAATATGAACCAGTTGCTAAGCGTCTGGATTTCGATCACGTGACCGTGGGGATGCTGCCACGGTCGTAAGTTCCTTTTTTTCGGCCCTGTTGTAACTTTGAGCGGTCACTAAATGTACTGTTGTAAGTCAAGGACTTCCTGTATACTGAATCATTCATTAACCAAACACCCTGGTTTGGCATTTTGGGCATAATCTCAAAGATACTTCAATAGTAACCGAGCCTGTCATATTGGGTGAATGTCACGGGCTCAGTTGTTCAAAGAGTTTTGACTGGTGGGGTTTAAAAAGGGGGGCTTTTCTACTTTGATCCTTCCCAATTCTTTGGAATATCTCTCTGCCTAGGGTGAGGTCTGCCCCCATCCCTTTGACCCAGTGGTGGGATTCAGTCGGTTCGCACCACTTCGGCAGAACCGGTAGCTAATTTTTTGTTGCCCAGGCCCAGAATGGACCTCCGGAAGTGGCATTCACACAGAGAATCGGTTGTTCACATATTTGAATTCCACCAATAGAGATAGATAGATAGATAGATAGATAGATAGATAGATGGATGGATGGATGGATGGATGGATGGATGGATGGATGGATAGATAGATAGATAGATAGATAGATAGATAGATAGATAGATAGATAGATAGATAGTAGATAGAAGATAGATAAATAGATATAGAAGATAGATAGATAGATAGATAGATAGATAGATAGATAGATAGATTAGAAATAGATACAGTGGTGGGATTCAGCCAGTTTGCACCACTTCGGCAGAACCGGTAGCTAATTTTTTGTTGCCCAGGCCCAGAATGGACTTCCAGAAGCAGCATCCACACAGAGAACCGGTGGTTCACCTATTTGAATCCCACCACTGCTTTGACCTCCTGGAAGAGCATTAAAACCCGTCTCTGCCAGTTAGCCTGGGGTCTTGATGGGGGCATTCAATATTGGACGTGGCTGGTGAATTAATGGAGAAGATGCTACCGCCGTACCAATCTTGCCTTTGGCTTCTTCTTATCTCTGCCCACTAATGTTTTTTTATATATATATATATTTGTGATTTTAATTGTCCAGAGTTGCTTTGCAGAGTGAGATGGGTGGCGTAGGAGTTTAATAAATAAACAAAAGAAACAATGCTTTCATTGGCGAGCTCTGGATCAGGACCCAATTCCGCATCGGTCTCCACTTCCCAAAAGCGAAAGGGCTGTGAATCTTTTTGACAAGCTTGCTGGCTTTTGGTCCATCTTGCTTTACGTGCCTCCTTCAACTTTAGCTGCGGCAGCTTCAGCGTAGTCTCACACTCTGTGCCTCTCTGCAAAGTTCTTTTCTCCTTTGAAGGAATGAGCAAAATCCGATTGTCTCTCCTCTAGTTGAATAAGACATAAAACCCCGAAGTGCAGAAACATCTTTCCACCTAGTATTTCAACAGGGGCTGATGGCAAAAAAAGGCACATGGATTTTGAGGATGACACTTGCTCTTCATGGGTACAAAATGCCTACGGTGTGGACCAAGGGCTGTGGGCCACTTAAACATAAAAGTGTTCTCCCTGGGTCTAAAAACAGAAAGGGATTCGAAATTTGCTTTCTCTTTCTGCTCTTTCCTCTTTGAATGCCAATGATGATGGGTCTAGCAAAGGCCAGTAAGATATTCCATGAACATCTTTATTCAGACAGATGGCATTTTTATGGCCCTGACCTTTCCCTTCGGCTTCTTTCTTAATTGTCTTTTTAAAAAAGAGAGAAAGATGCTGTTGAAGTTCTCCCTAGTTGTGCATGGGAAGAGAGAGGGGGAGAGAGAGAGAGAGAAAAGAGGATCTTCCGAGAATTGTTTTATTTGAATCCAAGAACATTGATGACTTAGTTTTAACTGTCTTGGCCTCTCATCCCTCTTCAACTACACCTCACAATAGTAATTTGATAGGTGGCAGCCCAACGAGTTTATAGCTAAGACCTTGAGGGAACTTCTTCTTCTCCAACACCT
The DNA here is from genome assembly GCF_001527695.2 of Protobothrops mucrosquamatus. Lineage (NCBI taxonomy): Eukaryota > Metazoa > Chordata > Lepidosauria > Squamata > Viperidae > Protobothrops > Protobothrops mucrosquamatus. The sequence goes on along the minus strand of NW_015387914.1, from coordinate 72,523 downwards.
TTGTGTTTCATGTGATGATGTTGGGTTAGAAAAAAGTGGGAATAAGAATGGAATAAGAACGCACTAGCTCTTCTTCTTCTTCTTCTTCTTCTTCTTCTTCTTCTTCTTCTTCTTCTTCTTCTTCTTCTTCTTCTTCTTCTTCTTCTTCTTCTTCTTCTTCTTCTTCTTCTTCTTCTTCTTCTTCTTCTTCTTCTTCTTCCTCCTCCTCCTCCTCCTCCTCCTCCTCCTCCTCCTCCTCCTTTCAGTGCCATTGTAACTTTGAATGGTCACTAACTGAGCAATTGTAAGTCAAGGACTATCTTAGTGTGGCGTTGTGGTGAAGATGCCCAACTAGAAATAGAAGGACTCTACTTTGAGTTGACACTCAACCATCAAAACTCTCTGGGGGAGTTTGGGCAGTCACTCATTCTTTGCCCATTCTACCTTTCAGAGTGATTGTTGGAGATGATGGAAAGAAGAAACATTTATTGCCTGGATTTCCTGATTGAAAGGCCAGATAGAAATCTAGTGAATAAATATTACGCTACAGGCATGTAATTGTCTTTGATCTTGACCCACATTTATAGATGTTTAGGAACATACATTCAGGATGGTGTATTTTTGCCATTCTCATACTCCCTCCACTAACTTTTAAATCTGTTGAAATAAAATTCTTCTTCTTCCCATACCATCTGATCCTCTCCTTTTTGCCACTGTGCAGTTTTTTTTCTTAGTCTAAAATAAGCTGATACAGCAAGACTTAATTCTTTCAGATAAGTTCATACATTCATCACTTGCTCTTGCTACAGGTAAAGATAAATGTGGCTTTATCCTGATTTCTTACGTTTATTTTATTTTTTTTTATCTCTGCACCAAGCAAAACAAATCAGGAAGCAAACTGAACGGCGTTTGACATTGGTGATATTAAAAGAATGAACATTAATAGGCCTTTTCTTCTGACTGATAAGAATGGGTTCCAATCTGTGAGCTGCGTCTCTGAATCACATCTTTGCAATTTACTAAGCCAAGCTGTTTTAAAAATGCCCTTCCTCCACTCTTGAGCAACGCTCCAAATTTAGTTTATGCCCAAAGATACAAGGAAATCAGTAGGGGAACAACATTAAATAGTAGGAAGCGTTTTAGGACTTCCCTTCTTTTTTAATGAAATGTACTCCATCACTCCTGTCTCCCAGGTTTTTGTGACAAGAACAAGCTATTAAAATACATGTGTTGACTGATAGCTTCACGCAGCTGTTTTAACGACTGGGCCCCTCTCTTTTTTTTCCATATCCCCAATTGGCAACTCTCCCTTTTTAATCTACTTTGCCTGAAATGGTTCTACAGGGTTTCCTGCGTAAACAGGGGGCTGGACTAGAAGACCTCCAAGGTCCCTTCCAACTTCTATTCTGTTCTGTTCTGTTCTGTTCTGTTCTGTTCTGTTCCGTTCCGTTCCCTTCCATTCTATTCTATTCATTCCATTCCCTTCCATTCCATTCTATATTTCTCCTATTCTATTCTATTCTATTCTGTTCTGTTCTGTTCTATTTCTATTCTATTCCATTCCATTCCATTCCATTCCATTCTATTCTATTCTATTCTATTCTATTCTATTCTATTCTATTCTATTCATTCCATTCCATTCCATTCCATTCCATTCCATTCTATTCTATTCTATTCTATTCTATTCTACTCTACTCTACTCTACTCTACTCTACTCTACTGTACTCTACTCTACTCTACTCCACTCCACTCCACTCCACTCCACTCCACTCCACTCCACTCCACTCCATTCTATATTTCTCTACTCTACTCTACTCTACTCTACTCTACTCTACTCTACTCTACTCTACTCTACTCTACTCTACTCTACTCTACTCTACTCTATTATATTCTTTCCTGCTATTCTATTCTATTCTATTCTATTCTATTCTATTCTATTCTATTCTATTCTATTCTATTCTATTCTATTCTATTCTATTCTATTCTCTAATTGGTGATTAGCCTACCTTTGTTTTGGGAGTAACTGACCGAGTTCATGCACTGAAAAACGTAAGCCACATTTCCAAAGCCCAGTGGCTCAGTTTACCCAGCAACCTGAGCAAAACCAAACCAGATGAGGTCTCGGGAATCTATATAAGCTCAGCCTGAAGGATTAAAAAAAAAAACTGCAGCATGTTTTTCTTTTCCTGATGTGCTGGAGTCTGTGTAGCATCTTCCCTATTCGAGCTATCTGAAGCTGGTTGAGATGATCAGCATTGCTCTCCAATACTTCCCGGAGAAGCTGGGTAGAGCAAAGTTAATTGTAGCTTGAAAAATGGCCAAGAACAATGAGGTAAATCCATGAATTCTAGCATGTGGGAAGTTTGACAGGTGGCTTCTGCACAAATGGCTGTGATTCATAGAACAGGAAAGGACCACAGGATTATCAAGTCCAATCCTGCAACAAGCAGGAGAACCAATTAAACCACCCATGAAGGGTTCATCTCCAATGTTTTCTTTAAAAAAATAAATCTCCAGAGATGGAGAACCCAGAATCTTTTTGATAGATTGTTCTACTGTTGCATAGAGCTGACTGAGAGAATTAGGGAGAGTCATTTCCCCCCCCCTTATATGTAATTTAAAAAAGGGAGCTGCACCTTATACCCATTACAGGCAGTCCTTGACTTACAACCACAAAGGAGCCTCCACATTTCTGTTGCTTAGCAAGACAGTTGTTAAGAGAGTTTTGCCCCATTTGATGACCTGTCTTGTCACAGTTTTTAAGTGAACCGCTGCTAGTTGTTAAGTTAGTAAAGTTAAGGCTGACTCAGCCTTACATCCTTCCGAGGTCAGTAAAATGAGGACCCAGATTGTTGGGGGCAACAGGCTGACTCTGTAAACTGCTTAGAGAGGGCTGCAAAGCACTGTGGAGCGGTATATAAGTCTAAGTGCTATTGCTATTGCCCTTCCTTCCTTCCTTCCTTCCTTCCTTCCTTCCTTCCTTCCTTCCCAGTGGTTAGAATGCAGCATTAGAGGCTGGCTCTGCCCACAGTCAGAAGTTCGATCCTGACTGGCTCAAGGTTAACTCAGCCTTCCATCCTTCTGAGGTCGATAAAATGAGCACCCAGATTGTTGGGGGGCAAGAGGCTGACTCTGTAACCTGCTTAGAGAGTGCTGTAAAGCACTGTGAAGCGGTATATAAGTCTAAGTGCTACTGCTATAGCTATTCTGTTCTGTTCTATTCTATTGCCATGGTGGTGCAGTGGTTAGAATGCAGTATTGCAGTCTGACTCTGCCCACTGCCACGAGTTCGATCCTGACTGTCTCAAGGTTGACTCAGCTTTCCATTCTTCTGAGGTCAGTAAAATGGGGACCCAGGTTGTTGGGGAGCCATAGGTTGACTCTATAAATCTCTTGGAGAGGGCTGTAAAGCATTGTGAAGCGATATATAAGTCTAGATGCTATTGCTATTGCTTAGTAACACAGTTGTTCAGATTTGCTTAAGGCCCATATGAGTCGCTTAAAAACTGCAGTGACTCACTTAACAATGATGGCCAAAATATTATAAAATGGGACAACTTAACAACTGTCCTGCTTAGCAATAGAAATATTGGGCTTAATTTTGGTTGTAAACCAAGGATTATGTATCTAGAATCTATCTATCTCATCCTTCTGCCTGATAACAAGCTTCCAAAGCAGCTGTCATTAAGGAAAAAAACAACAACAACCAGGCCTGACCTACCACAAAATGTTCTGCATCCTTTCTAATAACACTGTTCAGGTTGGCTGACGTGCAAGTCCCTTTAAGCAAGACACCGTGTTCATTTCTCTTCCTTGCCCTCACTCCGGTTTCCCATTTCTCTTTTCCACCTGTCTTTCTCCATTAAAGCTGCCTAGCTGATCCCCCATGGCTGTAAGTTGCTTCTCAAAGACTTTGCTTTGACCTTAGAAACCTCCAAAAGTTGCCTCCCAATGATAGAACTTGCTAGTCACATGGACTCCTTCATGGATCACTGCCTTGTCGTGCTGAAGGAGCTTGCGCGGCTCAAAGAAGCCATCAGCTAAGCCGTGCAGGGCCACCCAAAACAGACAATTTACAGTGGCGATGTCTATAGAGATTCTCCATCATCCAGGTCACAGGTGTCCCAAAAGGTGCGTTTCAAAAGGCAACAGGACTTTTTTGGGGTTCCCCCCGCCCTTGAAAATGAGAACTAATGAGCAACCTTCAGAGTACTAATGACCAGGTGACTGCCAAGTAAACAAATCCTTCCATTCCCCACCATTCAATCAGAACTGAAGAAGCTTCTTGGATGAGAAGCAAAACATTTTCAAGAAAACAAAACAAAAAAAATAACCAAGAAAAGCACCCTTTGGGTCACAGTGGAGAGTTCTGACAAAACAGGTCCACTGGAGAAGGAAATGATGACCCACCCCAATAATCTTGCCAAGAAAACGCCATGGGCTGTACCAAAAGACTGGCAAAAAGAGAAGGGGATAGCAAAAGATGACACGGTCAGATAGGGTCATGGACGCAATGAACATGAATTTGAGTAAACTCCGGCAGACGGTGGAGGACAGGGCGGGGGGCTGGTGTGCTACGGTCCGTGGGGTCACAAAGAGTAAAGCACCACTGAACAACAGGTAGACTATGCAAGAACGTGATCCTGGCTGGGTGCCTTTGGAGCAGGATGGAGGTGAGACGGGACTTCTGGACCGGCTGTGATCTCAAAAACTGTCCACAGGAGAAGACTTCCCTTAGCTGTTTTATTGCTCAAGCCTACACACGGGAATCTTCTCAGGCTGACAGTTTGCCCCTGAATAAAACTAAATCAATGGCATTCAAGAGGGCTCAGACTTTGCCCTCTTCTGCCCACCTAGGGATTCCAGACTAATTCCCCATTTGACTCCTCCCCCCCTTGGCTTGGCCAGTCTTTCTCCAATAAGCACCCAGGCTGCTGGAGGAGAGCCTGAATCCTTTGCCTTGTGTGCCAGCAATTCATTAGAGGCTATTTAGGTCCAAGCAAAGTGCCGGTGGCCTTCCGGGTGCGCTTCAAGGTGTTAGTAACAACTTTTAAAGTGCTCCATGGCAATGGACCTAGGTATTTGCAAGACCGCCTCCTACCAAATGTCTCCCTTCGACCAGTCCGCTCCCACAGAGAGGGCTTCCTTAGGGTGCCGTCGGCCAGTCAATGCCGGCTGGCAACCCCCAGGGGGAGAGCCTTCTCTGTGGCAGCTCCTGCCCTCTGGAATGACCTACCCCCCGACCTACATACAACTACGGACCTGCGCCTCTTCCGCCGAGCCTTGAAAACTCATCTATTCCATGCGGCCGGCCTGGCGTAGTTTTGATTGGGCTTTGCTAGGGGTTTTATATGGGGTATTTTAGAGCAGGCTTTTTATTCAATATTTATTTTGATTTTTATTATTGCCTGTTCACTGCCCTGAGTCCCGTAAGGGAGATAGGGCGGTATATAAATTTAAATAATAAATAAATAAACCCCCCTCCCTTTAAATTTACTCATGGCTCCTCTGGGGTCGGAGCGCCTTTATTTAAGAATTCCTGGACTACGCCTTTAATACCTAGAGTCTGGAACTCTAGAAAGACGCCACAAGCTTCCTCGGAGGATGATTATTTATCTCCTTGATTTCCGTCGTGATTTACTCAGCCTCATTAATCTCCCCATGTTGTTGATTAATTACTCCTGAGTTTGTATTTAACCACTTTCTGCAAGCTCTTTTAATGTAAAATATAATTAATTTACATTTCATAAGATGTTGATGCTGGGGATTTTGCTGAGATACGACGAGCTGGGTCTGGCTATTGTTTCTGAGGAATATTACTGTTCCTCTGAACAGCAGGGTGTGTATGGCACTGGGTTGTGGGTGTGCGCCTGTGACAAGATCTCGGTAGCGTTCAGCATATGGGTAGCTGAACAGTACATTTGGTTCAATGACTGCACTTGGAGACAAAGTCCAGATGATTAGCTCGGCTCTGCGCCACGGGGCTCAACATCTGGTGATCGAAGCGATGTGTTCATGCTTGGCTGGCTAAGGAATTCTGGGAATTGAAGTCCACAAGTCTTAAAGCAGCCAAGTTTGAAGACCCTTGATGTACAGCTTTAGAACTGACTATCAGCCTAAGGATGAGACCGATCAATATATCAAAATAATTCCACCTAAAATTTTATCATGTGCAGAGATGGACAGGCTTACAATGGCTATGAAAGATAAGACAGAACTGGAATATTTCGAAATCTGGGACAAATTCTATCGCTGGTATGAATCAAGGAGAACTGCTCGGATCTTAAGCTAATGATAGGATTGAAACATACACATAATTGTACATATAATTGTATATATAATTGTATTATGTAGAAGAATGAGGTGTATATAGAGGTTAAGGATGATGTATTAAGTTTTTGTATCACGAGAAACAAATTGTTAGGAATATTTACTCTGGAATGCCATGTATGTCCATTTTTGTTTTAATTGTATTATAAATAAAAAATTAAAAAAAAAAATAATTCCACCTAGGCAAAGCTTAATTCCATGTGTTTTATTATTATTATTTTTTTTTTAAAAATGAATTGCCTTAACATAATTAACGTCCTGTTGTGTAGGTGGCTGTATTATGCTTTGGGAGTTATTTTTTTCCATTTTTTAAATTATTTTTTGTCTTCTACATTCTGCGACTTCCATAGTCTCTGTTCTGTTTTGGTTCCTTTGCTGGGAACATGCCAAGCAACTTGCATGGATGTTTTTAATGAAGTCTCCAGAAGTCAAACTGTTGGCTAGGAGCGATGTAAACGATTTTATTCATCCACATTGTTTTCTTTGTAAGCGTCACTAAAAGAACGTGTTTGGGTGGGATTAATAACTTCGTTTTCTTCCAGAGACCTGATGCCAGACAGATTTGTCATCTATGGTCTCCTGAATCTTGGCATTGTATTGGGGGAGCAGAGGGGGCAGTACTGTAGAACAAGGCTCTCTAATGTGGGCAGTGCTGGGATCCAGCCAGTTTGCACCACTTCGGCAGAACTGGTAGCTAATTTTTTTGTTGCCCAGGCCTAGAATGGACTTCCGGAAGCGGCATCCACCCAGAGAACCGGTGGTTCACGTATTTGAATCCCACCACTCCTTCCTTCCTTCCTTCCTTCCTTCCTTCCTTCCTTCCTTCCTTCCTTCCTTCCTTCCTTCCTTCCTTCCTTCCTTCCTGTGGTGGGATTCAGCTGGTTCGCACCACTTCGGCAGAACCGGTAGCTAATTTTTTTGTTGCCCAGGCCCAGAATGGACTTCCGGAAGCGGCATCCACCCAGAGAACCGGTCGTTCACGTATTTGAATCCCACCACTGAATGTGGGCAACTTTAAGATTTGTGGACTTCAACTCCCAGAATTCCTCTGCCAGAGTTGAAGTCCTCCAGTCTTAAAGTTCCCAAGGTTGGAGACCCTCTGCTATAGAAAACTTTCTGGGGAGAGGGGGGCAAATGTGCCCCATGGATTCTTCTCCTAATGCAGCTAGTTCTCAACTTGCAACCGCTCGTTTAACGACCATGCAAAACGACAACGTCCCTAAAAAGGGTGACTGACCACCCGTGCTTGCAATTACAACGGTTGCAGCATCCCCCTGGTCATGTGATCAACATCCAGGCACTTGGCAACCGGCATAGATTTCCCATGGTTGCAGGATCCCAGGATCATGTGATCACCATTTGCAACTTTCTCCACCGGTTTCCCACAAGCAAAAAGTCAACGGGGAAAGCTGGATTCGCTTAACGACCAGATAATTCCCTTAAGAATTGCAGTGATTCACTTAACAACCACGGAGGGGGGGAAAGTTGTAAAACCAGATGCAGCATATAATAATAATAATAATAACAATAACAACAACAACAAAACAACAACAACAACAACAACAACAACAACAACAACAACAACAATAATAATAATAATAATAATAATAATAATAATAATAATAATAATAATAATAATAAAGTTGGAAGGGACCTTGGAGGTCATCTAGTCCAACCCCCTGCTCAGGCAGGAAATCCTATACCATTTCAGACAAATGGCTGCCCAGTCTCTTCTTAAAAACTTCCAGTGTTGGAGCATTCACCGCTTCTGGAGGCAGGTTGTTCCCCTGGTTAATTGTTCTCACTGTCAGGAAGTTTCTCCTTAGTTCTAGGTTGCTTCTCTCCTTGATTAGTTTCCATCCGTTGCTTCTTGTCCTGCCTTCAGGCTCTTTGGAGAATAGCTTGACTCCCTCTCTGGACAGCCATTTGTCTGAAATGGTATAGGGTTTCCTGCCTGAGCAGGGGGTTGGACTAGATGACCTCGAAGGTCCCTTCCAACTTTATTATTATTATTATTATTATTATTATTATTATTATTATTATTATTAGTAGTAGTAGTAGTAGTAGTAGTAGTAGTAGTAGTAGTAGTGGTAGTAGTGGTAGTATTTGTTTTTTACAGCAGATTTGAAGCTGCCATTTCTTAACAGAGAAACCAGGTGTGGTTAGTCATAAATTAGGAGGTCACATTAATGACATCACTTGCAGCCCTCAGGTCAGCCCAGCCCATTGGAGGTTAATTCAATTAGTTGCAGCTGGAACTAATGCAGCCAGTTCTGCCATTTTGGAGAGCAAGGAGTCAAGAAAAGTTGTTGAGGCAACGTGTGGCTAGGAAAAAAATTAAAAGCTGACATAAAGCAGGCGTTGATTCTTCGGTGCTCCTTCAGCTGGGACTCAGAAGGATCAGGACGGGTTGCAGAGAGTTAAGAAGAGAAATTAGAAAAGAATGCTATACAGGTAGCCTTTGATTAATAATTGCAATTGGGACCAGGGTTTTGGTTGCTAAGGAAGGCAGGCCTGATTGTATGGCCTTTTTTTTTTTTTTTTTTGCCATAGCTGTTAAGGAAAACACTGCAGTTGTTAGGCTGTCCCCCCCCCCACCCGTACCCTCCCTTGACTTGAGCTGATGGAAGCTGGCTGGGAAGGTCACAAACGGTGATCCTGTGACCCTGGGGATGCTGGTTCGTGACCCTGGGGATGTTGCTACGTGACCCTGGGGATGCTGCTATGGTCATAACTGCAATACAACAGGGATCCCCAATCCCTGGTCTGTGGACCAGTACTGGGCCAGGCATGCCAGCAACTGGTCTGCACAAACAAGCCAAGCCCCATCCGTGGGATGCAGGCAGCACACAAAACCACGCACCTTCCGGTCCGCGGAAAAACCTCTCTTCACAGAACCGATCCCTGGTGCCCAAAAGATTGGGGACCTCTGCAATACAAAAGCCAGCTGATTAATCTTGGGCCAGTCCCTCTTTCTTAGCCCTAAGATGGAGACAATGGCAATCCACTTCTGAATTCTTGCCCAGAAAACCACAGGCAGCCAATCTCCCAAAAGCTGGGCTCAAAAGCAAAAATAAATAAACAAACAAATAAATAAAAATACTTATCATGGCAAATGTACATATAACAGCAGTAGAGGACAACAAGGAACCCTATAAATAGACGCCCATCTCATGGGCCCGGTGTGAGCTGGGTGACCACGCAAATTCCTAAAAATATAAATGAGCAGAGCTGAATCGGTGCCAGGTTGAAATGGTCAGACCGCAGAAATTTGACTCGTAGCTTTTCGGAATAGTGTTAACTAAATTCTTAAAGCCAAATTTAAAACCCCTTTAATGATGAATGTCCTCTTTCAGCCTTTTAATCTGTCCACCCCAGATTTACCACCTGCATTCGATTTTAGCGTGCCCAAAATTAAATGGAAAGGGCTCGCAGCCGACGACGAGGAGCTTATGAATGCCCAGTTTAGTAACTGTTACACAATTACACATTGTAGTAATTGTGAAATATGAATGCAGTATTTTTCCCTGCACGTGTCTTTCTACGATGCTTCGGTACCCTCTTAATCCTTTTAATCCATGTTTGCTGGTTTATAATAGGATTTGCCCTGAAATGTATCATGCTGCTAGTTCAATTATTATAAAAGAATACCAGGAAGGGTGGTGGTGGTGGAATATATTTAATATTTATGAAACTGCTACATTGTTGGTGGGGGATGATGCACAATATAACAGCCGCAAATCTCCAGTGATAGCTTGCCAAGTGTTATTAATAATCACAGATTCTCATAATATTGATTTTAATGTTTCGTCAAGTATGTTATTAAAGCTTTTTTTTTCTTTTAGTAAAGGCTCCCTTTGGTATAAATGGGTGTTACTTTAATCTTCTTCTCTAATACCTATATGAAAGTCACATTCATAAAAATATTGAAATGGCTGTCAGAACAGGTGCTATGGGTGGAAGTGAAAATGTTTCAAATTGGAAAGTCTTTTAAGGTTTTTGAAAGGTCCTACTGGCTACTGGAGTGACGTCTGAAAGGCAAAATGGAGCAGTCAAAATCCCATCAGCCAGTATCTCCCAAACTTAGCAACTTTCAATTGGGTGGACTTTAACTCCCAGAATTCCATCAGCCAGCATGCTCTCTGGGGGGACTTCTGGGATCTGAAGTCCATGCAACTTAATTCTGGGAGCTGAAGTCCACTGCCGCCACCACCACCACCACCATCATCATCATCATCATAATGTTGGAAGGGACCTTGGAGGTCATCTAGTCCAACCCCCTGCTCAGGCAGGAAACCCTATACCATTTCGGACAAATGGCTGTCCAGACTCTTCTTAAAAACCTCCAGTGTTGGAGCATTCACAACATCTGGAGGCAGGTTGTTCCACTGGTTAATTGTTCTAACTGTCAGGAAGTTTCTCCTTAGTTCTAGGTTGCTTCTCTCCTTGATGAGTCTCCATCCGTTGCTTCTTGTCCTGCCTTCAGGCACTTTGGAGAATAGCTTGACTCCCTCTTCTTTGTGGCAGCCCCTGAGATACTGGAAGGCTGCTATCATGTCCCCCCTCGTCCTTCTCTTCATTAAACCAGACATACCCAATTCGTGCAACTGTTCTTGATATGTTTTAGCCTCCAGTCCCCTAATCATCTTTGTTGCTCTTCTCTGCACTCTTTCTAGAGCAGTGCTTCTCAATCTTGGAGACTTGAAGATATATGGACTTCAACTCCCAGAATTCCCCAATCAGTGTGGCTGGCTTGGGAATCCTGGGAGTTGAAGTCCACACAAGTTCAGATAGCCAAGGTTGAGAAAGACTGTTCTAGAGTCTCAACATCTTTTTTACATCGTGGTGACCAAAACTGGATGCAGGATTCCAAGTGTCCTAACTATTCATTGAAGTCTGTACCTGTCCTGTGTGGCTGCGGTGCCAAACCAGACAGTTGTCGAGGTACAAATGACTGACTCAATAATTCCTCGGTAGAATTGCATCACCAGCTCCTTGGGCTTAGCATACGCTTAGGATATTTGAAGCTGGCCCAGCCAGATGCACAGAATATCCCCTCTTTTGCATATACCTGTGTCTTTTAGTTTGAGCTAGTGAGGAGTCTCTATTTAGATGTGTCTGGTGCGATATATCCCTGCATGCGACATGATTTATTTCCCGTCTCATCTCATGACCCCAAAACATTGTCTTCTTGTACTCGCTGTTTTGCCTGGTCTCACCTGCCCGGTCTCATTTTTAGAAATAGCACAGCTATGACTTTTTGTTTTGTTTTGTTTCCTTGCTGGAATGACATACTGCTGGAGAAATAATCAGAAAGAGCTTTTCTACAAAAAATAATTACATGTACCCAGGGCAAAATGGCAGCAAGAGTTGAACGTGTGCTGGAGTTGAATTCATGGCATCCCAGGATAAAGGAATTAATTTTTTTCTTCTTCTTCCCAAGTACCAAAAAAATGGATGTGCAAAGAATTGGCGAGGGTGTCTGGAGAAGCCATAGGATGCTTTTTCAGCAGTTTATGGTTCAGAATATTGCATAAACCCAGCGTTTTAAAATTATAATGTGCTTGGGAAAATTAATCCTTTAATAGTGGAGGAATTTTTACCCAGTTTTTTTTTTTTGCCCTGCTAAGATTGTCTTTTTTATGCTTCTATCTTCTTCTATTCTTCCTGATTCTGGATTTATCTCAGTTTTGAAGATAAGTTGACATTTGTCAAATTTGTCAACTTAGTTTTAAGGCAGTGGAGTTCAGTTCCCAGTAAACTTCAGCTCTCAGAATTAAAATGCATGGACTTCAAATCCCAGAAGTCCCCCCAGAAAGCGTGCTGGCTGGGGAATTCTGGAAGTTGAAGTCCACACAACTAAAAGTTGCTACGGTTGGGAATCGGTGGCTTATGGGATTTTGATTGCTCCATGGTGCCTTTCAGCCTTCGCTCCAGTGGCCAGTAGGGTCTTCCAAAACCTTAACCCATTTCCAAACTGAACAAAACTCTTATGCAACTTTTCTTGGTGATTCTTTCTCCTTCTTCTTTTCTCCTTTTTCCTGACCTGGTTTTTTTGTCCTAAATTGCTTGCCTGGTGAATGTTGTTCTTCTACTTTTCTAGATTCTGTTAAACATGCTTTTTTTTTTTTTTGGTTCCTTACTGAAGGAATTGTCCTTGGATCCTTCTTGGGGCTCACGTTACCAATCTCCGTCTCTGCTTCCTTTGTTATTTAAGTTTTTGACGGAGTTCCAACTTATCATTGAGTCTTCATTTGTCCTCTATTCACCTTCTCGACTGATATCAATCGGGACCTCAAGCAGACTGCTCAGCTGAGAAATGACTTCTCAAATTTTGAATGACAATCTGATAGCTAAGTTCCAGCACCTTATTTCAGTATTAGATCTGGTTATTAGATATTGTCTAGGTTACAATTTTTGAGCATCAGTAATTGGTTTGATTTTTGTGGTTTCTGCATTGGTTTGCTTGTTTATACAGTTTTGGACAATGGATTTATTTATTTTTGCAACTTTGCGGGATGGATTTCAGTCCTGGCGATTTTTTCCTGAAGCAGGTAACCACCAGGGATCAGACTTGGAGCCTCTTTTGTGTCCCTTTATATCCCTTGGATGCCCTGATTAATGACCAGAGTTCCTGGTATCATTATTATGCTAATGAGACTAATCTTTTGGTCAGCTGATCTTGATGCTTGGTCAGCTGATCTTGATGTTTGGTCAACTGATCTTGATGCTTGGTCAATTGACTTTGATGCTTGATTAACTGACCTTGATGCTTGATCAACTGGTCAACTTGATGCATGGTCAACTGTGATGGAATGACTTACTAACACATCCTCACAGCGGTCCTCTGCTACCTTTAGTCAAATGCAAGTCAAACCATTTGAGGCTGATCATATACTGCCCATCATCTATGGAGTTTCCCTCTTCTTTATCTTCAGGACTCCCAAATTGCTCCAGTTGCCTTTGTCTCAACCTTGGGGTTTTTGAAGGAGGAATGGAGGAAACTATAGCTTTTTTACGTGCATGCTTTTGTCAGCTGCACTAAATAGATCAGATCAGGAAATCAACTCCATGTGATGGCTAAGACTATTTTTACTGAGGTTGTCTATAATAGCATCATGCAAGTCTTATTGTGTGAACTGCCTTCTCCTCCTTAGGCTTCTGTGAATTAGGAAGGTGTCTGTGGAAGATGACTAGGCGGAACCTGAGGGTGGGGTCAAGTGCCTCATCAGTTTGGAGTTATTATGTTCCCACAAGACCTAAGTCCAGCCTCCATGAATTCCATTGACCCTTATCTAGTGCCAATTTGGCTTGACCATTAGTAGATAAGATTCTTGTGTATAGATAGCATGAAATAAACTTTTAGTGTTTTGAAGTCTAGTCCTATTCCTGGTTTATTGTACCTGACAGTGTTAGTCTGAGCCATTCCCAAGCATATCTTATTGCTCTGGACTTAAAAAAATATTTCAGCCCCCCTTCTCTATAGCAATTGTTCTTACATATCTGTCAAGAATACCTTCCTTACTCTCTACAGTACATACACTCAGTCCTACCCTAGGGTATATTTGTGTAGGAAATGAACAGGCTGAGCCCAAGGGAGGGGTCAAATGCATCACAAGTCACAGGTCCCTGTGAGCTCGCAAGAGATCTCCAGCCCACCTTAAATGCCTTCTTAATTCCCGCGCATTTCCTTTGACCGTTAGTATGTCAGATTTTTGTAGAGTGCTTAAGCTTGCAATATACCTTTATATTCATCTGAACTGCCCGAATCTCCTGATTTCTCTGGCGCTTGATAGCTTTAAGTATATTGCTATGTTGGTCGTTCTTGTGTTAATATTTGTTTACTGGGTTCTGAGCTAACGTTATTGGATTTATTGGTGGTGTGGTTAGGTTGTGCATCCAATCCTACATGAACCCAGCCTGTGAATCGAAAGACAGTAGTACATTTTTTCCAAACCAAGTTTCCCCAGAGCAATGTGAAATATTTGGAAATCGGGGCTATTTAGTCAGGATCATTACTTCACAGTGGAAATGAGGCTGGATAACAGAGAGCAATGAAATTGTGCTTTTACTCCTTTTAGAATACTGGGAGTATTTGTTGTTGCTTTTCTCCTTTCTTTCCTTTTTCTTTTTATAAAGCTCCACCATCTGCTCAAATGGTATTCCTGAGGATAGGGACATCATCTGACATGGCGTTGTTCCCAGAAATATTTGGAAAAAAGAAAACAGCATGGCTAATAATGCTATATCATATATAGTATTATTACGGTTGCTGTTGCTGCTGTCTCCTCTTTATGTCAGCCCCATTAGGTAGACTGCCCATGAAATCAACTCCACAGGAAGGCTAAACTACTTTTATGGAAATAGACTATAATAACAGATTTTTGCAAGTCTAATCATGCTGTGCCGCCTCCTCATCCTTCAATGAATGAGGGAGATCTCTGTCCGAGACTCTTCCAAATGTTATCTCGACAGGTTGGACTTTAAAATCTGCTTTAGCCCCTTTCACTTCAGCAATAGCTGTTGCAGTAAACAATGCCTCAGTCAAGAAACTACCAGCTCAGACAAACAATCAAATAGGAAACAAACTGCCAGGCGCAAAAGATTAGGTCCACATGTGAAGGTTCCATTAAGCTGATTTATTTCTAAAAGCCTACACACTGGAAGCTTCTCAACTAATATTCGTTGCCTGCTTAGAGTTAGATAAGAGACAATGGAATTCAAGGAGAGTTGGAATTAGTTCTCTTGTGGCTATGTAGAGATTCCAGGCTGATCCCTTTTTTGACTCCATCCCCAGTGTCAACGCTGCTAACATCGGATGTTTTTGCTTTGACAACATATGAAGTTGCAACCATTTTCCTTCTTGTGTTTTACTCTTAGAACTAGAGTTAGAATTAGATGATACTGGGGGGGGGGGAGGAGGAGGAGGAATGTGCATGGGAGTTTAGTTAGACATAACAATACTGTAACTAGTGTGTGTGAACCAAGGTTATTGAATTAAGAGATGATAAGAATTGGCGGGCTGGAGAACTGGAGGGAGAGCCTGCGTTTCAAACTAATTGGAGAATGTGATTTATGACTGTGAATTAGAGGAGGGAATTGTGTTTTGATACTATGTGCTCAGGGGAGAGGAATCCAGTTTTTGGCTTCGATTGTGTTAGTGCCGAAGTTATGCTACTTGAATAAAGATTCTTTAAGGTAAACAATGCCTCGAAGTTCTTTGAAGAGTTTCATCTGTCAGAACCATGACACCTAGGTTCTGCCATTCCTTCTCCTACATCAACAGCCTAATGAAGGAACTACTAAGAGGAAAACAACACTCCCACCAACACTGATTAGGGCAAGCAACTAGTATATAAATGAAGCAAAACCCACTCCCTTCTATCACTGAAGATGTTACTTGTTTTACCTACCTTTGTTCGCTATGGGCTGGTTTTGCCAAAAAGTGGAAGTAAAAGTCGATTTTTAGCAAAACCATCATAAAAAATGGTCACATGAACATGGAATGCTGCAAGCAGCCCTCAGTGCCGGCCAGGCGCTGAGTATCTGATATTTGGTCACCTGGCAATGAAAATGGGTTGTAGGCAACCCAGAAAGCTCCATTGTAAATTTGAACAGTCACGTAGCGTCTACTCATAAGTTCAGGACTGTCTGTACTCTTAACATGGTTGAAAAGAGCTTATAGAATGGTGGAGAGAGGCATCATGGGAAATAAAAACATCCCAATCATACTTTTCGCCACCTTCCCAACAATAAAAGCAAACTCTAAAGTAGCTCTAAACATTCTCAAAAGGAAAGATGGCTCCATCACTGGAGGTTTTCAAGAAGAGATGGGACAATCATTTGTCCGAAATGGCACAGGGTTTCCTGCCTGAGCATGGGGTTGGACTAGATGACCTCCAAGGTCCCTTCCAGCTTTATTATTATTATTATTATTATTATTATTATTATTATTATTATTATTATTATTATTATTATTATTATTATTACCTCCAAGGTCCCTTCCAACTCTGTTATTCTGTTATTTTTTTTCACAGTGATTCAAAGTTTGGATAATACATGTCAGGTGACTGTTGAATTTTTTCTCGTTGCTGATGGAAGTGCTGGGAGAAGCCACAGTTGGCTCCCCAGGCCCCCAGTTTGCTTCCTCTCTCCCCTTGTGTGATTGTCCCAGAGTATTATGGGAGAAAAATGGCTGCTGCCACCAAATAAATAACAGTAAAGAAGCCTCAAAAGCTGTCTTTGTCTAAATGCATTTTTAGACTGTTTCTTCTTAGCATTTTGGAGCTCGATGCCAAAATAACAAAATGAAAAGACATACCTAGAGGGAAAAAAATAAATAATATTTATTTTTGTCCCAGGCTGAGTGCCGACTCACAACTTTGTGCTTTATAACTCCTACTAGCTGTTCCAGTTAATTTGCCAGATGAATTTCCAAACCAAGAGCTGATTGCGTTAGAATTGACCCAATTTGAGCCAATGAGCCTTTGCTGCCATAGAAATTGAGACAAATCAGGCTGTATTTAGTGAACTAAAGGATGCTACTGAGAATGCCTACAAAAAAATGATCATTTACCGCAACTCCGTCAAGTTAACTCTGGGAGCAATCAGCGTTTGTTTTAAATAAGGATGCTGTTAGTATTCGGCATTGATTCCTAGGGCAGGAAAAATTAAATGTTTCTACTGTTCTTTTCAGAGCTGAGCTGAAATTTCTAAGAATGCATCTCTCTACTTTATCTCAAAGAAAGTGTCTAGGATTTTTTCTTTTTGCTAACCTCACCCAAAGAATTTCAAATGAGAGAAAGTTCTCTATTGTTTTGACAACTCGTGTTTTCTTTCCATAATGCCTTAGTAGAGAATTTGATTGGGGGCCCGGGGAGAAGAGAAAATGGGAAATTTGATGACTAGTGCACTGGCTAGGAGCTCCTTGCTGTTCCCTATAGCCTATAAGTGTTTCTTACCATCTGTGGGAGAAGGACAGGCAGAGCCTGGTGGTGGAGTCAAGAGAGGAATCATCCCAGAGTCATTATGTTCCCACAAATGGTCTAGGACAGGGGTAGGCAACCTTGGCTCTTTTATGACTTGTGGACTTCAATACCCAGAATTCCTGAAACAGCCATGCTGACTCAGGAATTCTGGGAGTTGAAGTCCACAAGTCATAAAAGAGCCAAGGTTGCCTATCCCTGGTCTAGGACCATTAGTTGACTAGATTCTTATGTAGAGCCATGAGCAATAAATCAGCTGAATTGGAACTTAATGGGTGGTCTTGATTCTTTGCACCTGACAGCATCCTTGTTTCCTTGTTGGGATTTTGGGGGGGGGAGTTGAGCCCACTTCCAAACTCCACTGGATTGCTTGCAGAGTGAAACACGTGCTCACCATTTCAGCAAATATTCTCTGTTGCTATCTTAATCAAAATGATCTATTTCATTTCTGTCAGTGGTTCTTAAACAGCTTGACCCAATTATCTGTTTCCTGGGTCTTGAATAAAATCGTGAATCCCACCAAAGAAAACCCCTGACTCTGTGGTTTTGCACAAGTGTCTTAGCAACGGCAGTCCCAAACTGGATCCTTGATTCACAAACAAGCTATTACAAATTGCTCCCTTACCCCCAGGATATGCCCAAATCATCCCCTTGGGAGTAATTACCCTCGGTTTAAGAATCACCGCCTTATGTGGATTTACTGGCTAGTCTGTCACAACCAATGGGAACATCCGCACTGTCAGAGTTTCAAGGTAGCTCAGTTAAGGAATTCTATGTCGTGTACGTCGGTACTATTTTTATTGTAAAGCCACAGTAGCAGACTCTTATCTGGAATGGTAGAGGGTCTCCTGCTTGAGCAGGGGGTTGGACCAGAAGACTGCCAAGGTCCCTTCCAACTCTTGTTATTTTATGTTCTATCTCAGATGAGGTGCTGTTATTCTGTCAAACTGTTAATAGGGAATAATTCAAGTACTTTGGCCACCTAATGAGAAGGAAGGACTCACTAGAGAAGAGCCTAATGCTGGGAAAGATTGAGGGCAAGAGAAGAAGGGGACGACAGAGAATCCACCCAAACTACTGTGTTTCCCCCAAAATAAGACCCAACCAGAAAATAAGCCCTGTAATATAAGCCCCCCCCGAGCGCCAAAGAATTGAGGCCTTTGAACTATGGTGCTGGAGAAGACTCCTGCGAGTCCCCTGGTCTGCAAGGCGATCAAACCGGTCAGTCCTAGAGGAGATCCACCCTGACTGCTCTTTAGAAGGCCAGATCCTGAAGTGGAAACTCAAGTACTTTGGCCACCTAATGAGAAGGAAGGACTCACTGGAGAAGAGCCTAATGCTGGGAAAGATGGAGGGCAATAGAAGAAGGGGGCGACAGAGAATGAGGTGGCTGGATGGAGTCACTGAAGCAGGAGGCATGAGCTTAAATGGACTCCAGAAGGTGGCAGAGGACAGGAAGGCCTGGAGGAACGTTGTCCATGGGGCCGCGATGGGTCGGACACGACTTCGCAACTAACAACAACAACAACAACAACAACAAGGGAATAATAGGAACTGTCTGAGATGGCAAGGCTGCAGCTAGAAAGTGCCCTACCCAGAAATTTGTTAGTTCTAATTTCATATGAGCTAAGCCCAAGTGTAAAAAAAATATATATTTTAAGATACTTTAAAACAGCTTCTTCCTCCCTGCTAACCCCCTGGAATGGATTTATGTGGGAAAAAAAGCGAAAAAGCGAGTTGGGAATAGGTTAGGGGTTTTGAATGAGACTCATTAAATATTTATACACGCAGAATCAGCATCCGAGCTAATTAAATTCACATTGTTGTATTTATGCAAGGGAGGTTTGGTTCTGTTGTCTTAGGAAACCTGCTAGCCTGGGGAACAACAGAGAACCATATTTATCTTACTTTTGCCCAAGGAGAAGAAAGGAAGACCTCTCGTGTTTCCTAAGAGGCTCATCCCAGTAATAAATATTGCTCCTTCGGGGACTCAATTTCCATTCAGACAGAGAGTTGATGAATATCTCTGTTGTCCAGTATCCCTCCCTCTAAAAAAAAAAAAATTGGGTGTGCAGTAGATGTTAGTTGGTCTAATGCAGGGGTAGGCAACCTTGGCTCTTTTATGACTCGTGGACTTCAACTCCCAGAATTCCTGAGCCAGCCATGCTGAGGGGAAAGGGAGAGGTTTCCAAGCTGAGCCATGCTGGCTCGGGAATTCTGGGAATTGAAGTCCACAAGTCATGAGGGGGCCAAAGTTTCCCTCATGCTGGCTCAGGGATTCTGGGAGTTGAAGTCCACGAGTCATAAAAGAGACACAGTTGCCTACCCCTGGTCTAATGTAAAGCTTTTTCTTCCCCATTGCAATGCCACAACAATTGCCAACTTAACAGAATAACCAAATAACCAAATAACAAAGTTGGAAGGGAGCTTGGCGGTCTTCTAATCCAACTTCCTGCTCAAGCAGGGGACCTTATACCATTCCGGGCAAATGGCTGTCCAGTCGCTTCTTAAAAACCTCCAGTGCTGGAGCACCCACAACTTCTGAAGGCAAGTCGTTCCACTGATTAATTGTTCGGACTCTTGGGAAATTTCTCCTTAGTTCTAGGTTGCTTCCCTCTTTGATTCGTTTCCATCCGTTGCTTTTTGTTCTGCCTTCAGCTGCTTGGGAGAATAGATTCTAAGATAGAACATAGAACATAGAATAATAGGTCTGGAAGGGACCTTGGAGGTCTTTTAGTCCACCCCCCGCCTGCTCAAGCACGAAACCCTATACTATTTCAGACAAATGGCTGTCCAGTCTCTTCTTAAAAGCCTCCAGTGATGGAGCACCCACAACCTCTGAAGGCAAGTCCTCCCACTGCTCAGTTGTTCTCACTGTCAGGAAATTTCTCCTTATTTCTTTAGCTCGGCTTAGTTAGATGAGATGTGAGGATACAGGCTGCTAAACTAAAAACGCTGCAGAAACCCACTTTTTTTGTTTGATGGGTATGCATGAAGATGTCTTCTGATCTTTGCTGAACCTTGTGACAGATGACACTTTTCGGTCACCTTTCGTACCTTTGAAGTTTGCAGGAAGAGACAAAGAGCGTTTTCCCCCGGCTTTCAAAAATATTACATGAATCAAAACCAAAATCTTTGGTTATGATCATAGATCTGGAAGCCTTACATGACTACCTCTACGCAAAACCAGGAGGAATCTGGTAGGACCTTTTCTGATGACACTATGAAAAGTTAAAAGCGTTTGCGAGTCGAAGTTCACTTCATCAAATGCCGTCGTAGGTTAATACAACCCTCTTCCCAAAACTTCTACATAAATAATCTGGTTGGTCACAAAACAACAACAACAACAACAACCCTACAATCCAAAGCTGTATACAGCTAGTCCCCGAGTTATACCCGTTCATTTTGTGACCGTTCAAAGCTACAAGGGTCCTGAAAAAAGTGACTTATCGTTTTTCACACCTACGACCGTTGCAGCATCCTCTGGGTCAGGTGATCAAAATTCGGATGGTGGGCAACTGGTTCGTATTTACGACGGTTGCACCACCCCGGGGTCATGTGATCCCCTTTGTGGGGGACCTTCTGACAAGCAAAGTCAATGGGGAAGCCAGATTCACTTCACAAACCGTGTTACTAACTTAACAACTGCAGTGATTCACTTAAGAACTGTGGCAGGAAATTGTCTTGCTTAAGAACGGACATGTTGGGCTCAGTTGAGGATTGTCTGTATTGTGAAAAAGCCGTTGCACTGCACTGCTGATAAGTTACGGGGCCTGCTTGTAATAATAATCAAAAGTTTCGCTAGTGTCTTGTACTGCCAGAGCATTTATCATCGGAGCAATTTAAATTTAATCAATCAGGCAAAAAGAGGAGACTAAGCAGGATTGCTTTAATATTCAGCTATTAATGAGCAAATGCGAAACAGGCTTAATTACAAAAAAAATAAGTCCTGGAAGGTTCGACTGCTCATTCCTCAAATTCTGAGGCCGTGTGGCCATTCTTCATTCGGAGGTTGTCTTGACAATTACAGATTGAGCTTTTGTTTCAAAATGGCAGCCAGCATTGTTGTTGAATTATCGGGATGAAAAGAGACAATGTGGAACTAAATGAGATAGGACGAGCGTCAGGTAGAAGATACCCAAAGCTCACGCTTGGAGAGGTTGCCTTATCTGTCATCGTTTGTAACTTGTCTCTTTTGTACCGAGGTTGCTTTAAAGAGAACAAGATTGGGCAGCTACTCATAATCTTTCAAAGGGCATCCCTCCCGCTGTCACCAGGTAGCAGCCGTTACACCAGGTGGCAACGGAGAATGTTAGCTTGGGGTAAGGGCTAGTTCTGGTATTCATCTGGAGAGACCAACCCTGCCAGTTGCTTTTCCCAACTCTTTCCTATTGGCCGCTATAAATGAAAATTCTGCTCAATGATAAAAACAAATGTTAGAGTTAGTTTTTCTGCTTTCTTTCCTTTTCTCTGCTGCTTTTACGTTTTTGTACTTGGGGTAATTCTGCAGGACGCTTTAAACAGTATCTGCATTCAGTATCTGCTTATCTTTTTGCATCCAATGGCAGGAAGTACCATAAAACTTTGAGGGAGCTATAAACTGCAAAATGATGAGTAACGTAGTTAGAATTGGGGTACATCTATGGGCAAGACCAAAGTTGTTGTTGTTGTTCTTGTTGTTGTTTTTCTTCTTCTTCTTCTCCTCCTCCTCCTCCTCTTTCTCCTTCTCCTCCTTTTCCTCCTCCTTCCTTCCTTCTTCCTTCTCCTTTTCCTTCTTCTCCTTCTTCCTTCTTCTTCTTGGTTCTCCTCCTCCTCCTCCTCCTCCTCCTCCTCCTCCTCCTCATAGTTTGATACTCTCTTGGATTATTACCAATCTCTACCCCAGCAAGAGTCTTGGTTCCCTTGTGGTTTGGACCAAGGTTATAATTAGCACCTTTTGAGTTTTATTGTGATCATTAATTGTGGGGCATAGCAGAATACAACTCCAGCTCAACAAGGATAGTCTCCTAAAATTGTAGTGCTCAAGGGTAAAATACTAGCAAGTTTATCCAACCTGGCAGATATCTGCACTCTGACGACATTGCTGTCAAAAATATTGTTCTTTTGCTTTAATCTAAAATTGAGCCAGATTCTCCCCTCTCTTGGAAAATAACAGTAAAATAAACTTTTAGGATATTCCAGAAGCAACAGAGAGCAACACTAGAAATGTCTAAGCAAGACAATCCTTGACAGAATCACGTATACAGAGGTCATTTTTTGTACCTTATTCGCAGGCAATTTAAGAATTTGCTTAAAATTGCTTTGGCTGATATTGGTTTGTTTTTTTTCTTAATCTCAAATGATGTTGTGACATTTTCCGTTATAGCTTAATTGTTTCAATTAAGTAGTTCCTCCAAGGGAAGGTTCTGCAATGTATGGAAAGGGTGGAAAAGAATAGTAAAGAAAGCTATATTTCCCTTTAGTTTCATTAGAATGAATGATATTGCAACTGAAATATTGCATTTGGTAGCACATACTTTTTGGATGCCAAAGTTATTGCAAATACACCCGTGTCATCTTCTTAATCAAAATATGGAAGTTTGTGTAGCCATGGATGCTACGGCTAGGGAGAAAAGGGGATATTGAAAACAAACTAGAGTAGAAGACAATATTTGTAGCTCAGGGCTGAAATGTGGGGTCCTGCATGCTGTCTGAACTTGGTGGCTTTCTTGCAGATGTTTCATTACCCAACTAGGTAACATCATCATTCCTGGAATGGAATGGAGAGGAGGAGGAGGAGGAGGAGGAGGAGGAGGAGGAGCATGACTATGGGATCCTTGGTGCTCTCTGAGCTTGGTGATTTTCTTGCAGACATTTCATTACCCAAGTAACGATTGCATTGATGAGGTTACCTACTTTGTAATGAAATGTCTGCAAGAAAATCACCAAGCTCAGAGAGCACCAAGGACCCCTCAGAGCAGAAGACAGATGGTACCCTTGCTCACTTCATGTCTGTAGACATTTCACCCCTCATGACAACCCCTCTAAATCAGGGCTGCTGCACTTTTTAATGTCCATGAGGACTATAAGTGGCCTTCAAGAGCCATCATAGAAGGTTCACTCTAGTCTCTGGAGGTCCAAGCGCCCTGGGATCAACAAGGGTGTGAATTTTGGCCTTAGGTCTCCTCCACAGGAAGCATCTTCCTTCAATCTCTTGGCCAACAAAGAAGCTGCATTTGTACTGTATGCTATTTTATCTATCTACTTAAACATTAAGTTTTATCTACGTACCTAAAACCACCATCGCTGGAGGTTTTCAAAAATAGATTGGACAACCGTTTGACCAGGATGGCGTGAGGTCTCCTGCCTTGAGTAAAAGGTTGGGTTAGAAGACCTCCGAGGTCCTTCCCAATCCCACAAATTCTATCTTTTATTTATACACCTGCCCGTCTTAACAATAAACCGTGGGCTGCTCTTAATTGAAACATTGGACAGTGTGATAACTTGATGAAATATTTTTTTTGGGGGGGCAGGAAGGTTGATTGTGCTGAGCAAACTCTGGGCTGACTGATTAATGCGTGGCTCAATGCATTTTGCAGAGCCAGAAAAAAAAACTTAATTAAATTGGAGGGTCAAGCATGGTTTTGGACTGCCGAGCCGAAGGATAAGTTTCTGTGGTCGCCTTTTATGGATGGCGTCATTGAGTAAAAAAAACTTGTACCTAAACCTGTACAGTACAACTCACAACAGCACAATTTAAAACTTTTTCCAAGTCAGGGGATTCAGGATCACGTGGGCTGCTGGCTTGTTAGTATTTCACAGTCAAAAACTGCTGTAGGTGTGAGAAATCACAGCAGGAAACCTTAATTTCTTTTTCTTTCTTTTTTTAATTTTTATTTTTTTTTATTTTTCCAAACTCTCCCCTATACATATACCATGATATTTATCAGATGTTAACATACATTCTTTTTACATTCTTATATACTTTTAATAAAATGAAATAAATACATACACATGACTTTTGGTGTTGCTCACCCATTTCCCCTTTCACTGTATCCACACTCCTTCTTCTCTATCTTCTTTCTCCCTTTCTTCTCTTTCTTCCCTACTTCCCTCTTCTTCCTCTCCTCTTCTCTTCCCTTCACCACTCTCCTCCCCTTTCTCCCCACTTCTCCTCTTCTCCTCCTCCAACCTTCCTACTTCCTTCCCCCCTCCTTTACTCTTTTCTCTCTCCTCTCTCATCCCTCTTCAGATACAATTCAGGGGTAATGTCTGAGTAACTCCTCTCTCCAAATTTCCCTATCTGTATTATATACAATAAGATTAATTTCCTCTTACATTAATACTTCTATTTATCTAACCTTCTCGGTATATACAGTACTTCTATAAATATTTAAACAACCTCCAGTTATTCAATACTGGGTCGCCTGGGTCTCCCTCCTTATCTGCTCCTTCTTCTTCCATCTAAATGGATGTTAACTATTTTTTAACCGTATTCTCTTTTCAGACAATCATAAAAAGTTCCCCAGGTTTCATAGCAGTCTGACTCTGTGGAGATCTTGATTTCTCTGTCGGCTGGAGCAATAATGTTGTACTTCTTCTTAAGGATGTACATGTGCAGAGAGGCAGAGGGGGGGGACACCATAAAACGATACAATCTTAGCCTGGGGAATGGATATTTAGGTAATGAAGTTCCATCTCCTGCTCGGACTTCAATCTTCAGATGTAGAGAATGGCTAGACAGAGATAAGTGATTCAAACTGGAGTGGACCAACGAAATGAGCTGCAGGTTGCGAAGTTTGTGCTTTTTGTTAAAATAGGCTAGTTGGAAAAGATGCTTTCAGAGTCCTTTTGCATATCCCCCAAGCATCCTTTGAACCTGTGGGAGTTTGTCTCTAGCTAATCTTTGATCAGCTGATTGACTTTGCTGTTGTCTCCTTATCTGCTTCTCGACTTTGGAGATCTTAGGAAAAGGGGAACAAGGAGAAAGAGAACGAACGGCTTCTTAAAAAACTTTTAGACATGGGAAGGTATGAAGGGGCTGGGGTCTTTGCATATTGTAGAGGGGGCCTTATATGCACATTAAGGATGTAAAAGAAAAGAAAAAAAACTACTACTGGTTTCAGACCAGGCAAAGTGACACAATCTGTGGAATCAAGGACAAAGAGAACGAACGGCTTCTTAGAATTTTTTAGACATGGAAAGATGCGGTGGGGTCTTTGTGTACTTTATGGGGGCCTTACAGGTATGCCCATTAAGGATGTAAAAGAAAATCGGCTACAGGTTTCCTTCCAGGCAAAGTGGCACAGTCTGTAAAAGAGGTTACAGCTCAGAGGTGTGTAGGATTTGCAGAGTCTGCTTCTTTCTAAGTGAAAGCAATTAACGGATCAGTCATCTGTGCAAAATTGTACACTGAAGACAGTGAAGGGCTTGGAGGCCAAATTCTGCAAGAAAGAGTTAAAGGACACCAGGATGTTTAGCCTGAAGGAAAGAAGGCCGGTACCAGGCATGCGATGCCTCTTCAGATACTCGAGAAGACAGTCCCAGAGTAGTGTTCCAATATCTCAGGGGCTGCCCCAAAGAAGAGGGAGTCAAGCTCTTCTCCAAGGCACCTGAAGGCAGGACAAGAAGCAACGGATGGAAACTAATCAAGGAGAGAAGCAACCTAGAACTAAGGAGAAACTTCCTGACCGTTAGAACAATTAACCAGTGGGAATTCCTTGCCTCCAGAAGCAGTGAATGCTCCAACACTGGAAGATTTTAAGAAGAGACTGGACAGCCATTTGTCTGAAATGGTGTAGGGTTCCTGCCTGAGCAGGGGGTTGGACTCGATGACCTCCAAGGTCCCTTCCAACTTTATTATTATTATTAAGAGAGGGTGTAGTTCAGGGGTAAGCAATCTTGGCTCTTTTATGACTCATGGACCTCAACTCCCAGAATTCCTGAGCCAGCTATACCCCTGGTGTAGGTGGTGTTTTGTTTTGTTTTGTTTTGTTTTAGTAATTCCTGAAAAGTAGGCCAAGAACCAATGGGTGGGAGTTTTACAGAGGAAGAAGCCCCGAAGTCAAAATAAGAAAGAATTTTGGTCATAAGCTACGTCAGTCATGAAGTGTGCCCAAACTTTATGAACTTTTTGTGGCAATCATTAAGTAAGTACAACAGTCATTAAATGAATCCATTGGGGTAAGAAAAGTTGTAAAATGGGGCAAAGCTCATTTAACAACTGTCTGGCTTAGCAATGCAAATTTTGGGCTGTGATCGTAAGTCGAGGACCACCAGTGTTTGGGTTGCATGGAGACAACGAGTTGTTAAAAAAAAGAAAAAACCCTGAAATGTGTATTGCGACTGCAAGGACAGAAAGTTATGGAGATGTACAATGATTTCTGCTAATTTAAACGCGATTTAGCTATTTTCCTTTCCTTTTACCTTGTGCCTGTAATTTTTTTTCTCTCTCTCTTTTTTTTTTGGCTTACTACTTCTCCCTCCTTACCTGTCCTTTGCACATCATTGCTTATCCACAAAGGGATCAACCTGACGAGTATGGGTATATTCTGTTTATAAGCTTCATTTCCCCTTTCTTCTTTTTCAGTAAACTAAAATATTGCAGTTATGCCTGTCTGGGCGTCTATTCATGCCATGCTAATTATTTCAGATTAGTTTTGATCAGTCAGTGAGCGTTGAAAGCTTTTGTGTTTCTCGTTCCTTTTTTAATATTTGGCATACCTGGAAAACTCCAGCTGTAGGACGAGTAAGGATTTTGTTCTAGTAAGAACTACACCAGAGGCCCGCAACCTTTCGGGCACCAGGGACCGGTTCTGTGGAGAGAGGTTTTTCCGCGGACCGGAGGGTGCGTGGTTTTGTGTGCTGCCTGCATCCCGCGGATGGGGCTTTGCTTGTTTGTGCGGACTGGTTGCTGGCATGCCGCGGCCCGGTACTGGGGTCTGCACAGCCTATGACCAGTGTGTTGTGGAGTCCCTGTCAGTCTCTTGAATGTTGTGTACACTGGATCATTTTATGCCATAATTTGGTTAGTTGGAGTATGTTTGTGAACACCTCCGCTGGGTTTTCTTCAATTAGTTTTAGGGTTTTGCATGTTGTCTGAAGGCACTTTGTGTCCTTCCTCCATCCTGGATAAGAACAGGTTGAGGGTTGAAGGATCTAGAGCAGTGGTGGTGAACCTATGGCACGGGTGCCAGAGGCGGCAGTTGGAGCCCTCTCTGTGGGCACACGCACCGTCTCCCCAGTCCCGCCTTCTCCCATGGCCCCCTCCTCACCAGCAGCCCCCCTGGAGGAGAGTCACCCCTGGGCGCGGCCCACACGAAGCAGCACAGCCAAGGACATGGTAGCCGGGCAGCGGGGACAAGACTCTGCCCTTGCGCCCCATCGCACACAGATGATGCTGCGGGGCATGGGTGGAGGGTGTGGCCGCCATGGCGCTGCTGGGCTGCCTGGGTGATCTGTGGCGGGCTGTGGAAGTGGTGAGTGGCCTAGTGGGCAGGGCAGAGCAGGGACAGGGGTGGGGGTGGTTTTTGGGCACTCGGTCTCTAAAAGGTTCGCTATCACTGTTCTAGAGAATTCTTTTAATATAATTACTATTATTTTCTCTGTTGTTTTACAAGTACCAGAGACAAATTCCTTGTTTGTCTAATTACACTTGGCCAAATAAAGCTATTCTATTCTATTCTATTCTATTCTATTCTATTCTATTCTATTCTATTCTATTCTATTCTATTCTATTGCATTCCACTCATTCTATTCTATTCTATTCTATTCTATTCTATTCTATTCTATTCTATTCTATTCTATTCTATTCTATTCTATTCTATTCTATTCTATTATTTTGCTTCTATCCTATCCTATCCTATTCCATTCCATTCCATTCCATTCCATGGGTCATAGGGCTTAAGATAGGGCGACATTTGACTCAAAACATTCACAAAGCAGCACTTAAAAGGAAAAAGATACATGCAACAGACAGGGCGGATGTGAAACTTAACAAAACACCTGGGCTATGTGGAAGAACACGGATGGATACTGAAATGGATTTCACAGGTTTTGTGCTTACTTGGTCCTGCTTCCCGAAAATGATTTATCATCATTTTTATGAAGTCTGCCTGGCGCAAACCACTTTATGGAACAATCTTGCTGTGTCTTGTTTCCACAATAACTGATCTCAACTAAATAATTATGTACTGGGAAAAAAAAAAACCCCAGTCCTTAAGGTCCAGTTAAACTTGTTCCTGTAAGAAGATGAAATGAATCTTTTTGGATCAGATCAAAGGTTAGCATTCTGGCCAATGCCTCTGGGAAATCCATGAAAAGTAGTTAAGGGCTGGTGTCCAAACCTCTATCTTTTTCCAACGGGTGGCAAATATAAACAGCAAACCAGCAGATCTAGTGTAGCTTGCTGCAGTAAAAACAAACAAACATGTATTTGCCATCTTTTAGACTAGCCTTCCCAAATATAATGGCGGTGCGATTGTTCAGTGCTTAAGATATTTGAGGGGTTGCAGGAATTGGGTAGGTCTAGTCTAATGAAAATAAGGACGAGGGGGGGACATGATAGCAGTGTTCCAATATCTCAGGGGCTGCCCCAAAGAAGAGGGAGTCAAGCTGTTCTCCAAAGCCCCTGAAGGCAGGACAAGAAGCAACGAGTGGAAACTAATCAAGGAGAGAAGCAACCTAGAACTAAGGAGAAACTTCCTGACAATGAGAACAATTAACCAGTAGAACAACCTGCCTCCACAAGTTGTAGGTGCTCCAACATTGGAAGTTTTTAAGAAGAGACTGGACAGCCATTTGTCTGAAATGGCATAGGGTTTCCTGCCTGAGCAGCGGGTTGGACTAGATGACCTCCAAGGTCCCTTCCAACTCTGTTATTTGGTTATTCTGTTAACCTCCCTGAAAGATTAAAAAATTCAGCATGGGCATTTCTAACCCAAGGCACGCTATTGCTTGCTGCTTCTGTTCCGCTAGCAAGGATTTCTATTTTCCATTTTCTTTGAAAGCTCTAGTTTAAAAAAAAAAATGAAATTTCCCAAGGAAATGTCACACTAGATACTTTCTATGCATCTGCCTTATAGGATGAAGCTAGGATAGAGTTTCAGCTTGTCTCTTTTGCCCTCGTTAATTCACCTGATTGACTTAACACTCCCACATATAAGCGGATCAGATGAAGTGTCGCAACTGATTGAGTTGAAATTCTCTCGGGTTGAGATTCAAAGCGATAGTTCTTCTGTTGCATTGAGGACAAGTGCTAGCAACCTGGACGGGATGATCTTACCCAACTTGTTCCAGCAAAGGGGCATATTTAAATTTTGGTCACATTAAAAAGTGTTGTGTTAAAAAAGTTGGGCATTTCTCCCATGTTTGAGGATCTGCATGAAAAATGAAATAGATATAAATCCGGAGGCAGAAGAAAGTTTTCCCATCTGGAGGTCACATAGATTGCTGTGGAACATGGAAACTGGACAGCCATTTGTCCGAAATGATATAGGGTTTCCTGCCTGAGCAGGGGGTTGGACTAGATGACCTCCAAGGTCCCTTCCAACTTTATCATTATTATTATTATAACCTAGAACTAAGCAGAAACTTCCTGACAGTGAGAACAATTAATCAGTGGAACAACCTGCCTCCAGAAGTTGTAGGTGCTCCAACACTGGAAGTTTTTAAGAAGAGACTGGACAGCCATTTGTCTGAAATGGCATAGGGTTTCCTGCCTGAGCAGGGGGTTGGACTAGATGACCTCCAAGGTCCCTTCCAACTATTATTATTATTATTATTATTATTATTATTATTATTATTATTATTATTATTATTATTATTATTATTATTACTATTATTAAAGATGGCTGGACTTCAACTCCCAGAATTCCCGAGCCTGCTTAAAGTTGAGAAAGATTGAGACATACTGGACTAAGCTATACGATTAAGCTAGTTTGGTGCTAATTTATATGGATATTATTTTCAGTTGCAGTACTTTTCAAATCGTTATTCTGTATTTTTTTCTGATTGCGTTATCACTGTTGTATTCCTTATTTTGCTTCTTGTTGTATTTCATCAATACATTTTTTAAAAAAACGAAGTCCCACTGAAATTAATGGGATTTAAATTAGTCATGATGACTAATTGTTTCACTGATTTCCATGGCACTTCTTGTAAAGAGCTTTCCTTGAATGATCCCCCCCCCGTCCTAAAAAAAAAAGACAGAGAGAAAACAATTTTGAAATGCACCATTTATCCTAACTATGTTTGCTGTATAATGTCAACATTTCAAATACAAGCAGTCCTTGAATTATTAACACTGCTGGGATCAGAACGTCTGTTGCTAAGCAGAGTGTTTGATAAGTGAATCACTCGATTTGACAGTGGGTTTTTTTGGGGGGGGGCATGGTTGTTAAATGAATCCGGTTTACATCGTTGACTTTACTTGTTGAAAGTCAGCTGGGAAGGTCTCAAATGATGATCACGGGACCCCTCGGATTCTGCATGAGGGTGGCCAAGTGTCCAACTTGGATCACATGATCCAGTTGTCATGGTTCCGACAGATGAAACTCTTCAAAGAACATTGGGTGTTCTTGCTTTGACACCAGTGCTGTGGAAAAGTTCATCAAATCCCACAGATTTGGAAAAATGATTTTTTGGAATGGTTCTTTTCCATGGGCTGTTGCTCCATAATGCCAGGAGAGGTCTTCTGAGCCTTGAATTGTGTTTTCCCCTTTTCTTCATCTTTAGAAAATTAATCAACACCCTCCCTTCTCTCTTTTTATCAGGTGTTTAGTTATTATTATTGCCTGTACTGGTTTTAGTGTTTATTTTTTTAATATGTATGCATGTACAAGGAAGATGGCCAAGAGCTATTTTCTGTCACTTTGGAAACTAGAACCAGAAGCAATGCTATAAGTTGTAGCTACCCAGGTGTCAGGCCTCAAGAACCAAGAGTGACACATGGAGTTACTTAAGATTAGTAGCCTTTATTGTTCTTCACCTACAGACAGATTCTTGCCAGACTAAAGCAATTATTGATATACTCTGGGAATAGCTAGGGAGGAGCCATCTGAATCTTCATCCTGCCGACCAAATTTTCCAAGCTCAGTTGCCTCTTTCCCCTATGAAAAGCAGCCCCTCCCTCCTGGGAATCCAGACTGCATTCCACTTCACCAGGTTTTTGTTTAAATGTACTGTAAGGGAAAATGTCTTCATTGTAAGATCTACACGACAGTGGAACAATCCAGCTTTGAAAGCTGTGGTTCTCCATCTCTGGATTTTCTTAAGAATGTAAATGGACCCCTCTTGACAATGGATGGATGGATGGATGGATGGATTGTCCTGCATATTGCAGATTATCTTTATGAGTCCTTCCAAGTCTATAATTCATTCACTCTAGTATTTTAATTACTACCAACTCCTGTTTATGCTCAGTTTCATGGAAGCACCATCTTTCTACCCCTATTCATCAAATACAAGAAATGAACAAACATTTGTTGGGACCAAAAGCTATGGAATTAGGTGGGGGGAAATTTTTTTTGGCATGCCGAAGATTAGGAAAGAAATGAAATGCTCCTGTCTATGCAAACCTGGCACATTTCTCATATGATTATTCCAATTCTGTTGCTTTTGGAGATCTTCCAAAAATCAGTAAGACGTTAGAGAAGAATGGCGCATTCCGACAGTAGATCAGTAGAAAGGAAAAGTTGGGTCAAGGGATGTGTCAGCAGTGCCGGTCAAATTGGTTGGTGGCTCCGTCTAACTGTTCTTGAAGTTTGCTACCATTTGTAACAGCTCTTAAAGCAGAGGTGTCCAACGTTGGCAATTTGTGGACTTCAACTCCCAGAATTCTCCAGCCTCCAAGTTTCCCTCTCGTTCTGTTATTCTGTAGTGGCAAAGTAGATATTCCACTATTAATTCTACTGATAAAAAGCTTTTTCTGGAAGCTACTCTTCTTCTTCTTCTCCTCCTCCTCCTCCTCCTTCTCCTCCTCCTCCTCCTCCTCCTCCTCCTCCCTCTTCCCTCTTCCCATTGTGACTGCAAGTGAAATGAGCTGAAGGATTTTTCTGCAGTGTTTTTGTCACCATCAGTGAAAGAAGCTGCAGTGTCTTGGTTGAAAAATAAAATGTTGGTCTGCCAAAATGAGACAAAATTGCTTGGGATAAAATTCCTGACAAGTAGTCACTGCAGGAAGACTAGAGCTCTTTTTATGCCTTGGATGTGCCCCCTTGCTGTGGTTATTTTGTACTTCAGAGAACAGTTTTTCCCCTCCCAGTTACGCTGGTCAGTTTTTATTGCTTCAGACCAATCAAGCTGCAACAGATGAGGTTGTCTAGGAAATAAAAAAAAAATTGGTATACCTCTGCAAGATCATCTGAATCTTGAATAGCTCAGCTCTCAAAAATCAACCTTTTCAAGGTGTTTTTTTTCTTCATTTTGGAAAGTGTCAAGATTGGAACCCTTAAGCAACACTGTTAAATCCTTCCCCCCCATTGTCAAAACTGACCCTAATAAAACAGCAAATTGACCCCCTTGTTACTGAACTTCGCCAACAGAATTCTAGGGAGCGGGAGGTAGCAAATTAATTGCTGTGAGTAAACCTTGGTTAAGAAACCACAATTTTGTGTTCATGTAACACACAAGAGCCAAATAAATCATATGATAGTCCAGTGTGGTGGCCGGATATTGGTTTANGTCAAAACTGACCCTAATAAAACAGCAAATTGACCCCCTTGTTACTGAACTTCGCCAACAGAATTCTAGGGAGCGGGAGGTAGCAAATTAATTGCTGTGAGTAAACCTTGGTTAAGAAACCACAATTTTGTGTTCATGTAACACACAAGAGCCAAATAAATCATATGATAGTCCAGTGTGGTGGCCGGATATTGGTTTAGCAGCAAAGTGAGCCAGATTCCTGCATTCAGGAAGAATAATAAAGAGCATGAATATAGGATCTAAGAGGAAGAACCACCCTAGACTGCAGTTCATGCAAAATGAAAGTGAATTGGTCACAAAAGGAAAACAAGCCAGCAATGTGATACAGCAGCAAAGAAAGGGGGTGGGAGGGGAAAAAGCAGATGCAATTCCAGGCTGCATCAAGAGAAGATTCCAAGAAAACGTCAACAGTCCAACAGCTGCAGGAATTGGGTATGTCTAGTCTAATGAAGAGAAAACCTAGGTGAGATATGATATCTGTTTTCCAATATTTGAGGGTCTGCCACAAAGAAGAGGGGATCAACCTGTTCTCCAAAGCGCCGGAAGGCAGGACAAGAAACAACGGATGGAAACTAACCAAAGAGAGAAGCAACCTAGAACTAAGGAGAAACTTCCTGACAGTTAGAACAATTAACCAGTGGAACAACCTGCCTCCAGAAGCGGTGGATGCTCCAACACTGGAAGTTTTTAAGAAGAAGGAAGGTCTATTAAGGTCGAAAGAGCCAACTTAACTTCCTGATTCAAATATATTTTATGGCAAGTGGGCTTTTTGTTTGTTTTTTACTCCTTTTGTTCCTAAAATAAAGGGGAAAATAACATCCTGTTCTGACTTTTATCTTATTCTGAAGTGCATTAGCTCTCTCAACACATAATGTTTAAGACCGGATGACAGGTAAGGAGAAAACTATGTCTAGCAGATAAATTAGGATAATGTAATAAGGGAGGACAAAAGATGTTACGTTTGTTTTTTTGTCAAGAGGCCAAAACCAGGTAAATACATCAGCCTCCTTTTGGGACATTTAGCTGTTGAGCAGTCTGCTGGCTTAAAGCTTTTTCTGTGATAAAGTGGATTTAAGCTTCCAATGCAATAGGCAGTGACTGTCAAAGATGGTCCTCATTTCATTGAGATAAATGATGCAATATGCCTAATTACTCTTGCTGGATGGAACTATTCAAGATGCTATAAAGGCTTGGAAAAGGCAAAAGGGAAAAAAAATGCCATTTTTCTCTTGAGAGCCTCCTCGGTGCAAGACAGATGTGTCCTTTCAGCGGACTTGTTATTTTAAAATAGAGGGATAATTCAAATCTAATTGAATCATCCAGGGAATAAGAGAGAGGCAGTCCTATGGGTGGAAGGAAGCAGTTCTAGGATAGAAATCTCAATGTAACTAATGCGTTGACGAAATTCACCCATCATTGGGTTCAAGCTGAACATCCAGGGAGTGGATCTGCACAATACACTGGCTTGTGCTGACACTGGCTTGTGGCTTAAGCAGGTCAGCCATGTGAAGACATTGTGGTTGCATGTACTGTACACACCACCTTGAATAGGCTAAATCACAGTCCAATATTCGGTGCTCCCACACTGGAGGTTTTTAAGAAGAGATTGGACAACCATTTGTCTGAAATGGTACAAGCTTTCCTGGTTGAGCAGGGGGTTGAACTGGAAGATCTCCAAAGTCCCTTCCAACGTCGTGACTCTGTTATTTTTGCAGAGTAGGTGTCTTTGGGTGTTGCGCACACATGGTTTACCTAGTTTTGGGGTCTAGTGTATTGTTATTTATTTATTAAATTTATATGTTGCCCATCTCACTATCAAAGCGAAAATGTGTTGTTCCACAAAGCTGATTATATTTTTTTTTTAGAGAATACAACCATTGGATTACAAGTAACAAACTCCTTGTTGACATGTTGTGCCAATCCCACTGTTTTGGGTCAATGTGGTTTTTCATTTTTGTTCTGCCCCACCTTCAATCACACTGCAGAGCTGGGGGCCCCTCTCAGTGTCCCCTGTTTAACTCTGGAATTTTGATTCTGTTTTGATTCAGTGTGTTTTGAACAAATTCTCATTGGGGGTGCTGACTCCGAAGGATGGGAATTAAAGTCTTAGACATTTGGAAAGCAGAGATGTATTAATAAAAAATAAAAGCAGATAGGGCAAGGATAGGCAAGAAGATAACCTGGTTGGTGGCTTTTTAAAGAATCCAGCATTAATAAATAGAACCCTTCCCTCCAAATCAAAAGTAACTGAGAACAATGTCAACCATCCAAAATAATTACCAACAGAAAGATAAACCCCAAATAAACCCAACAGAAAGCAAAATGATTATGGATGTGGGAAGGTAGTGTTTAGTCTACATTAAAAAATAATCAAGTGAGGACAAGATCTAGTTCAGTGATGGCGAACCTTTTAGAGACCAAGTGCCCAAACTGCAACCCAAAACCCACTTATGCATCGTCGGGTGCCGGGTGGGTGTGCCCCATTGGCTGGGTGTGGCCCACTGGGTGGGTGTGGCTCACTGGGTGAGCGTGGCTGTGGTGGTAATGGCAGACTGGGTGGGACTAAAAAGTTCAATCAATCAATTCCAACTTTGCAAGATCTTTTTTTTCCCGCGAGAAGTTGAAATTGACTGATTGATTGAACCTTTTTTTTTTGCACATGGCGGCGGAGGCCTAAAGCGAAAAGATTTTATAAAACCCAGCTGAAGGCTAGGACTGGGGCGACAGCGTGCGTGCCCACAGAGAGGGCTCTGAGTGCCGCCCCTGGCACCCGTGCCATTGGTTCGCTACCACTGATATAGTTCCTTCATAGCAACAAATTATTCTTGGTTAATTTTATCTTGGTTTGATTTATAGGGTTCTTAGCAGATTGATTAGAATCGGCAGATTTGAAGCTTCTTGGATTATTTTACTAGAATCTCCTGACCCATCCCTGGGAAGAAGGTGCAATGTGCATTCATCCCCCTGCCCCTGAATTTAGAAATGTATTTCATATTGGACTCAAAACCACACTTCCCAACCTGAGGCCCTCCAGGTAAGTTGGCCTACGAATCCCAGTATTCTTATTAACCATGATGGCAGTGAATCTGAAGGTCAAAATCCAGTATATCTGGAGTACATAACAAAATAACAGAGCTGGAGGGGACCTTGGAGGTTTTCCAGTCCACACACCCACCCACCCCGCTCAAGCCATTCCAGACAAATGGTTGTCCAATCGTTTTCCTAAAAAACCTCCAGTAAAAAAAAAAAAATCAGAATAAAATCAGAAGAAGAAGGCCTGACTAAGCCCTGAACCTTGCTTAAAAACAACAACAACAATTGGAATGGACCTTGCCAGTTTATTTCTCTCTTTGGCAACAAAATCTCTCCCTGAAAATTACCCTAAGTTTCTCACCAGCTTTTGGGTCCCTTCGGTTTTCAAAAACCCCACTCTGTTTTGCAAAGGAAGGTATTTGCTCGCTGCAGACAGAGATTGATCAGTCTTTCACGGAAGCAACATATATTTCGAGAGAACTCCATCCATCAAACTTTGCATCTCCAGATGGCAAACTGAACGTATGAAACAGGGTTTCACATCCATTATGTAGTGGCATATTGTCAAATTCTGCAAAGGGCAT
The DNA here is from genome assembly GCF_001527695.2 of Protobothrops mucrosquamatus. Taxonomy (NCBI): domain Eukaryota; kingdom Metazoa; phylum Chordata; class Lepidosauria; order Squamata; family Viperidae; genus Protobothrops; species Protobothrops mucrosquamatus. The sequence continues at coordinate 35,931 of NW_015387914.1, read as the reverse complement.
CTGGAACCGCCTTGATACTAGATACCTTCCACTGCAATAAACTTCAGAGGAGTGCTGGAGTACCGGCAGCTTGGGTGAACGCTCCTTATGTTTCCATCATCCTGGTCTTTGAAATTGCAAGGTGCCTTTTCAAGACCTACAGGAAGGTTTCATTTCCCTCCCCCCATTTCTCCCCCCCCCCAAAAAAAAAGATGTAATTTATATTGACCATCTGTTCAAAGTCTCGGTCTGACAGACTCTCCGAAACTTGCAATATTGATGAGTCGTTTCTTTTCCCGTGACTTTAAAGAGCTTTGCAAAGTTCATGTCTCCACCCCATCCCACCCCATCCCATCCCCTTGGGTGGTGATGGCTAGACAACCCAAGGGCTGGGAAGAGATGATGGGTGGGTAGGAGGAGACTAAATTAAGCAAACTGTGGGTACTGAGACCCATGCCCTTCCTATGCCATGCCTTCATTTGAAGGACTGATGAAAGAGAATATATGTAGCTGACAGTTGAGCTTTGTGGTACTTGGTGCTCTCTGAGCTTGGTGGTTTTCTTGCAGACATTTCATGACCCAACTAGGGAATGTCATCAGTGCTAGAAGCTAGTGAGCTTTGTAGAGAGGAGGAGGAGGAGGAGGAGGAGGAGGAGGAGGAGGAGGAGGACTGACGGGTCCTTGGTGTTCTCTGAACTTGGTGGTTTTCTCGTAGATGATTCATTACCCAACTAGGTAACATCATCAGTGCTGGAAGGGAATGGGACTTGCTCTCACGATTTGCTCCTCGTTGGATAATGAAACCTCTGCAAGAAAACTACCAATTTCAGCGATCACCAAGGACACCACAATTTTAAGAATCTTCCGTCATTTCTCTGGTGAGGACCAGTGGATGTCTCCCCATGGGATATACAGCTATCCTACTTGGCCAAGTCAGTGTCCTGCCCATGGATGTGCAAGTGACAGAGTACATGCTGAGAAGTTGTAATTAAGGACACCCAACATCCTTTCAGAGGAGAGCAAATAGTAAGGATACCTTAATGGTGCTCCAGGGATCAAAAAGCAGAAATCTAGACTATTTCTTATAAATCTAGACTATTTCTTATAAATCAGGAAGGTAATAACCTGACCATGGGGTCAGGAGAGGTACAACCACCGTAACTTGAAAAATGGATCATAAGTAGCCCTGGGGAGAACTGTTCTAGCTTCAAATAGGAACCTAGCTTGGTAGCCTTGTAATTCTGCCCTGTTCTCTTTCTTGCTGTGTTACACAGTGTCAGCTGTCACCTTAGGCTTGCTGTACTTCGCTGCTATGCCATGACAGAGCGCCATGAACTGTGGGGAGGGGGGAATGCTTGGGAAATTGAAAGTAGGTGCTATACCTCCTTGAGACGCTGCCTCAAGGTCACCCAGTTGGAAGAAGGATGGAGCCACTGACCAAACTGCGTTTGAGCTGACTATTAGGGAAACATCTTGCCTGAACCAGGTTGGTTACACTGAGAGGAGCAATGAGAGATAGTGAAAGGAGGGACAAGTAGAATTTAGGGATTTTGGCGCGCGATTCTCAGTTCTGACTTTGCAATACTGCAATATACTTGATCTCTAATAAAACTTTCTCAACAAATGGAGCCACGGATCATTTCTGTTTAGAAGTTCAGGTTGCTGGCAGTCTAACACACAGTAGCAACACCATTCTTGGGGTACCGGTTCTGAGCCCTCCACAACCTTTAGGTCTTCCCCATACAACTCTCCCTCCCTCTCTTCTTCGGCTGAAGTATTTGTCCACGGGAGTCACGAGAGAAAGCACAATCCTCAGGGGTGTGTGTCACAGCAATGTCAACTTCCTCGCTAGTTCCAATGTTTATACGAGAGCGAAGTCGGTCGCCAGGAGCAAAGTCAATTAAGCAGGCTGGAGTTCGGAAAACCACATTTCAGTAATACAAAACCAACAAAGTCAAAGAGCCAGGTCAGTCCCCTGATCCAAAGCCAAGGAAGCAAAAAAAAAAAAAAAAGCTGAGATGATTGCAAAGCACAATAACATGGTTCTAAGCAATGTTGCAACCCAACGGACAAGGCTACGGCCAGTCATGGGTGCAGAGAGCCTTTAGAAATTCTCCTCCAACTGATGGCCAGACAAATTGGCTGGATAATTTCTCTAAATTTCTCCTGGGGGAGTTTCTTCAACTATTTCTCAAGGGCACCATTCTACCTAACAGCACTATTGGAAAAAAAAGAAAGATAAGATAAGATGATAAGATAAGATGATAGGATAGGATAGGATAGGATAGGATAAGATGATGAGAAGAGAAGAGAAGGCAAAAGGGAAGAGAAAGGGGGAAGGGGAAGGAAGAAGGAAGAAGGAGAGAAGAGGAGAGAAGGAAGGAAGGAAGGAAGGAAGGAAGGAAGGAAGGAAGGAAGGAAGGAAGGAAGGAAGGAAGGAAGGAAAAGATATGAAGTCAGTTGGATGACTTAGGACCAGTGCCTCTTGGACTTGTCAATTAAGCCTTCTGCAAATGTAATGCTCTTTGGAAGTGTAGGCATGACAAGTTCCAGCATTCCATTGGTGGTGTGAGTTGGGAATTATAGGATGTGTAGTTCCAATGTATCTTGGGGGACCTCAGGTTGGGACAATGTCCAAGCTGTGAAGCTGAATCTCTGAAACAAGGCTTCTGCCTGTGGTTGCTTATCCAAGTAACAATCTCATTAGAAACACTACATTAATCTTGAGAAGAGTGTTGTATTTATTTAGAACATCCTTAACGATCTCCTCACCTCTTTTTATTTCCCCCCTCTCCCTCCAAGCATATAGTATATAATCACATCCTTCCTTTTAATCTTGTTTGCAGCATTCATCACTGAATATTTCCTGAATTAAATGGAGGGGAAACGAATAGGACCATTTAGGGTCTGTCGGATGAAGAAAATCTTTATCCTCTGAGTTAGCACCTGATGGAGAAATTTATAGTCCAGGGAGGTGAGTGTAAAAAAAAGAATGACTTTCCTTTCCTTCTTCGATTCTTGGCTCTGGGGCTCCAATCCTTCTTCATTTGGTTTAATTAAGAAAGCTTCACAGAAGCATGGAGATACGTTAAGTTTCCTTTACGTAATAAGCAGTGCCTCTTGGATCAGAATCTATAAGAGAAGAGCTGGTAGAGCGGAGGGGGCAGTGTTAAGCAAGTCATCAGCCTAGAGTCATTACATTGCCACAAACGTCTAAGACCGACCTTGCAGTTGACCCTTATCTAACCCTAAGCAAGTACTAACCATTAGTTGAGAAGATTCCTATGCACAGGCAGTTTAGCAATAAATCAGTTTAATTGCATTTGGTCTCTTGTGTCTGACACTGTGTGGTTGATCAAATGTGATTTATAGATTATTGTGGTAGGCGTAAATGCAACTGTGATAGTTTCTTCAGCAAACTCAAATCTCGGCTAAAACCAATCAGGGCTATCTTGCACGGATGAAACAGGAATAAGTCCATACGAGAGCTTAAAAAAACAACAACCAGGTTATTTTTCTAACGGATCCATGATAGAATAATCTGCCATGCTTGTTTGTGCTACTCGAGCAAAACGAGTTGGGTTTTTTTTTTCCCCAGCTGATAAGGCCTATCGCTTCCTTGGTGCTAACCGACTCTTTTCAAGCTGCTTGATAAGGTAAATTGTCAAGCAGAATGTTCTTAATTCCATAACCCGTCCACCCTCCTCCTAACACTCAGGTTCATTTGCTGGGCCTCATCTGTCGCCTTGTGAATTGTGCCTTTCAGTGCTGCGAGGCTTGGAGAGGGCATGAAATTTTCATACGTTTACAGTTTGTGACGGTCATGAATTATGGAGGATGTGCTGTAGGAGAGACCAAGAGGACACAAGGGGAAGCCAGAGAAAAGCCTGGCCTGCTGAGCTAGGCATTCTTCCATCAACAGTTCTCCGATGATCAGGAGGACAAACCGTGGGAGCCCTACCTTGGATTCTTCCCACAAGTTTTCGTTTCCAAAGCTAAATACTATAGAGAGGTCCTTGAATTATGACTCTAATGCAGGGGTAGTCAACCTTGGCTCTTTTATGACTCGTGGACTTCAATTCCCAGAATTCCTGAGCCAGCTAAGCTGGCTCAGGAATTCTGGGAATTGAAGTCCACGAGTCATAAAAGAGCCAAGGTTGACTACCCCTGCTCTAATGGATCCTGCCCATAATGGTCATAGCGCACAACAGATATCAAACTGACCTGATTCATTAAGCGAATCAACATGATCATTATTATAAAGATTTTATTAATTTTTTTCACACAATTCAGTAGTGCTTATTCAACGAACGTGTTGTCTGAGTTTATCATTGACTAGTACAAATTTAATTCCTAATTCCTAATCCTTTATTCTTTTCTCCAGCCATGGATAAAATAAGTCCCAAGTTTCAAAGTATTCTGTTTCTTCTTCTTCTTTCAACCTCAAAGCGAGTCTGTCCATTTCCGCACATTCTAGCATTTTTTTAAAAAAATTCTTCCTCTGGTGGTGTTTCTTCATTTTTCCAGTGTTGTGCGAACATGATTCTTGCCGCTGTTATCACATGTAAAATCAAGTACCGGTATGTGCTTTGTTTATCAATCTTTCCTGGCATTATACCTAATCAAACAAGTTCAGGTTTAAAATCTACATCTTTTCCCAACATTTTTTCTAGCCAAGTATGTATTTTTGTCCAATACCTCTTTGCTTTAACACATGTCCACCATACATGATAATAAGTACCTGACTTGTGTTTGCATTTCCAACATCTGTCTGACATATTTTTAAACATTTTTGCTAACGTGATCATTAAGGGAATCAATGTTTTTGTGTGGGCGTGATTTTGCCCATAGGGATGCTGTAAACAGCCGTCAAGATGGCCCCAAATGCAGTCATCTAAGTACCCCCAGATAGGTCCATCACAACTTTGAATTACTAAACAAATAGTTGTAA